>NC_049908.1:443275-448162 GCF_001411555.2 Juglans regia | reverse complement strand
AAATCCTTGACGATAGTAATTACTTTTATTTTTAACCTACATAGGTCCTACACTATCCTCCCTGCGTTATGTTTGAAGAATCTTAATTTCTATAAAGAAGAAAAAGAACATTTGTTGCAAGCGTTTGGTACAAACAGAGCTAACGTGAAGACACTTGATAAGAGAGGGACGACCCGAGGAGCAAGAGATAGAGAGAGTTGATGAGAGAAAGAGAGCTAATGAAAGAGAACATGTGCGTTTAGAGAAAGAGTAAACAATTCATTCATTTTAAATCTGATATGACATAAACGACTGCATACCGGTTGTATCTAATGACTGTATATAAAAGAACTGAAAGAAAAAAAAAATATTTACAACCAGCCAGGAAAACTGCTGGGACACCGCATCCCACATGGCCAAATTAAAGTACATTTATCGTCTTTTCATCTGCTCCTTCAGAGAACTTTCAGTGAGCTTTGTGAAAGTTATTTTCTTTTCAATTGTTTTAGGAAATAAAAAAAGTCAATTTGAAAGAAGAATAAAAAAAACTCATTGGACCCATATATAGGATCATTGATTCGTTGGGTCTTTTCTGTTCTTTCTTGTGCACGGTGATTGAAAGCGACGAAATTACCTTACCTCATGGAGATCGTACCCATGGAGAACAATGAATCCAAGAACTTCAAAACTCTCTTCTCATTCTATTCCAGCCATCTACCTCTTTATTTTTACTACTTGTTTTACAATTATTTTTTACATGTCTTGTTTGGTTGCCAAGAAAGTGGAAGAAAAGTATTTTGGAAGTGGCATTTTATCCTTTTTTTTTTTTTCTCCTCCTCCTCCTCCTCCTCCTGCTGGGGTAATGAAAAACTCTACTAAATTGGATCCGTTGGTGGAAAATAAAACTGAGCTGAAAAAGCTTTCCTGGACCACAAACACAATAGAGTGTTGGTGAAAAATAAAAGTTTGGTGAAAAAGCTTTCATTTTCTTTTACCCAGGAAATAGCTTTCTTCAGCTTGAAGGCTCATGCATAAGATTGTTCATACGGGTTGAGTTTTTTCTCGGTCTGGTCCGGAACCCAGGTAACCGGGTTCTGGCTCGAAATAACCCCAGGCTGGTACCTGCTTTTTAAAACCCGGGCCTATCCGACCCGGATGAGAGTTTTTACACCCGGTACCCGTTTCAAACCCGGTACCCGGGTTTAGCTATAAAAGGCCTCGTTACCAGCTTATTCGGGTCCCGGAGATGCCCTAGCCCCCCACGCCTCGAATCACAAGTCTCTCATCTACTCTCTCTCTCTCTCTCTGCTCTACGTCTGTGATATCCTAGCCCCTCCTGCAATCACTCTCTCATCAGCTCTATTTCTCTCTCTGCCATCTGCGATGCCTAACGATGAAAGTTCTTGAGCTTGGGATCCAAGATATTAGAACGTATTTCCGTTTTGGTATGTTTTCTTTATTCTCTTTGTTTTGTTATCTCTTTGTTGATTTTGGATTTTTTTTTATGAGAATGTTTGAATGTTAGATGAGTATTTTTATGGGTTAGATCTGTTTGAATGTTTGAGTATCTGTTTAGATCTGTTTAGCTACAAAATGTTAGAGCTGTGGGTTATTATTATTTGGAAGATTTGTTTAGATCTGTTATATCCAAAAACATATATATATATATATATATATATAATGAAGATTTGTTATGATTTGGAATAAATGGTTTTTAGGATGTTGTATCTTTGATTTTTCTAGATTATTTTTTAAAAATTAGTTGTGTTTCTTGGTGGAGTTTGGAAAAAAAATTAGTTGTGTTTCTCTCCCACCAATCATTCAACTTACGTGTCAAATGTTTTTTCCCCCTTTTTTGAAAAGTAATAAGATGTTAAGATAGAGCATATTACAACAAAAGATCAAGAAACTCGGGATACTGTGTATACATAGGCAAAGAGAGAGTTTTATTAGAGCTTGGATTCGATCCCAAATGTAATGTACACCTGGGCTCCCACCAGATGGAGTGGTATTTTCTTTTGGGGAGGGGGAGGTGTTTGAATTACGTGCTTACTGTCTTCATATTCTCTATGCATGAACTTATGAATGAAGTCCACGGGTTTGTAATTCAAACCATATAAGTGAAATGTGTTTACTAGTTTTGATGGGAAAATGCATTTATTATTTTAGAGGTTAACGGGGGGAAATCTACTTGTTTCGCTCTTATTTCCATGAAATAGATAAAAGTTTATCACCTTTAAGTTTGAGGTTTTGATATTTTCTTCCTAGCCATTGTGGGATTTGGTGTTCAATGATGCCTTGCATATTTCTTAGTAATATTATATAGTTAGTCAAGGATTAACAACTAATGTACATATAACTTAATCTATTTCTAGTCAAGTTCTTTTAGGTTCCTTGCAACATCACGGTCCATGGATGAGTAAAAGTCTATAACCATGATCTCTATAATTTCATATTTTGTTGACAATTATGGATCAACTATTGGAGAGTCTTACTCTGGCTTCTACCTGATGGTCCACATAAGACCAGTTTCATTTTCGTTTACCAAATAAATGGTGCTACTTTTGTCTTGCATGGCATTTTGCTCTGTGTTAAGATCTGGGTGCTGTCTAGGCTCCGTTAGTAATTAATTGAGCATAAATTCAGCTCTCTTGGTAATAATAATGGTTACAGGGAATCATAGAGTGAAGGGATTAAAAAGGTAAGTTTATTTTTTGTGTGATTTAACCTGTGGTGGCCAGTGGTGAATTTCAGTGCTTGTTTTCACTGATATAATCGTAATATTTGAGGTTGTTAATTGAATTTATGATTAGATGCCTGTCACTATTTATGATTTTGGTTTATATGGATCGATTGTCTTCTTTCTTAATGGTTTTCGGATTGGAAAAATAGTTTTTTCTCATGATCTGAGAGTGAAAGCTCAAGAGAAAATCCCTGATACCATTCATAGGTGGGCTATGCATGCTGGAAAGTCTTTAATGAACATTATTTTTTTAGCAAAGAATGATCTAAAAAACAAGTTTATTTGCTTTTATTTTCAAATTTAGCTGTCAATTTTGTAATATTTAGCAATGTATGTGTTTTGTAATATTCTTATCAAATTAGTTCAAACAATGTAATATGTAGTTAATTGCATCTTGTATGTATTTTGTAATATTTTTTTATTTTTATATGTATTTAGTTAAAAAGTTTAATTAATTGTTTATAGGCTCATGTTATATTATAGGCTTATGTTGTATTGAGAAATATGATTTGAAATTCTCAATGGAGACAAAATATTTGAAGTTCAATTAATAATAAAAAAACTTTTGTTAAAAAAAAAAAAAACCGGGTTCAACCCAGAACTCGAAATCCAGGTTTTGAAAAACTTGGATTCACCCGGGTTCCGGCCTGGGTCTGACCCGGACTAACCCGATCCGGGTAGACTCGGGTTCCCGAGTTGGAACCCATATGAATACCCCTACAGTCATGCATTTTTTCTCTTATTTTTCGTGTGTTTACTATTTTTTTTTTTAATATATTGGCTGACACATCAGTACATTACACGCCGGTTGTACGTAGGAGAGCTGTTTTATAAAACATCCTTCCACCCAAACAATCTTAATTATAAAAACAAATTATCTCAGATTTTATAAGATAGAAATTAAAATAACTTCTATAAAACTAAGATAAGGTATAAATCTGTCCATCATGTTTTATGTTCACCATCTTTTCATTCTCTTATTACGTTATATAAATAATTAGAAATTATATATTTTTGTCAACCGATTATTTGTATCCTATTAAAGAACGATAATTTTTTAAGCTGATCAGATAATAATGATTAAAAAAAAAATTTATTTTTATGTAATTCTCTCTTTAACTACGGCATTTCTCTTAAAAATATATGAAAAGCAGTACGCAGGTTTGGGATTAAAGATAAAATATAAAATTTTTATCTCATTATTATAATTTTTTTAAATTTTTAAATAATAATAATATTAAAAAATAATATTTTAAACTTTCATTTAAAATAAAAAATTTTCATCTCACTCTTTAAACCTGCTTTTAATCTATGATCGAAAATTTTTAAATTACAATAAAATTAGATCAAAAAAATATTATCTTTGTGATTAATTTAATTTGTAGAGTTTAAATTTTAAATTAAATTATATAATATAAATGATGTATAAAATTTTCAAATAAAAGTATTATATTTAAAATTGAAAAAATTTTAAACATACGCTTCATATTTTTGCACATAATTTAAAAATATATAATTTTATTATTCTATTTTTCTATTCTCATATTTCATGAAATATGAGAATAGAAGAATAAACTTAGATATTTTTAAAGAGCAGTATTACTTATAAGTTTCACATTTTGTACACTCACTTAAAAACATATTATTTTATATTTTTATCTTAAAAATATAAATATATTTAGAATCATTTTCATTACGTGGATAAAAAAATAAAATAATATATCTTTAAATAAATATGCAGAATGTGAGACTTATGTCTAAAATTTTTTATTTTTAAACGAAGAATAGGTTGTGAAATTCTGTTGCACGAATCTTAAAATCGATCAATACTTTTAACAAAGAAAAAATATTTGCATCAGCCGTATCCGCTGCACATTCGATGCATTGAGTGTTAAAAAAAAAAAAAAAGCGAGATGTGCAGCGGATACGGGCTGATGCAGAGCAAATCTCTTTAACAAAACCGGACAAGAAAAGAGCAAGGAAAAGAAAAAAAAAGAATAATGCTATTCTAAGGCCTCTACACCACACACCATCCACATGGCATAATTTGATTTGTAAAATTCAACTCTTAAAATTTATCTTCCAAATCAAATTATGCCATGTGGATTGTGTGTAGTGTAGAGGCTTTATAATAGAGTTATTCAAAAAAAAAAAAAACCTATAGG
>NC_049908.1:246345-443175 GCF_001411555.2 Juglans regia | reverse complement strand
CTTTTGGAATAAAATATTCGGATAATAAACGTGCATATATATATCAAAATCACGATCATCCATGATCGTATACATAGAACGCTAGACGAAATAAACACATAAATTTAGGTCCCCACGGTGATATTGACAGTACAATTAACAACAATTACAAGCATGGCGAAGCATTCATCCCCCATTCCGGTGAGCCCACATAGGAATTCCAATCCCATCCCTCTGTGCAGCCATCGCTCCGGCTGACTCATGAGACATGTCTACCACTTCTTCCGTCTCGTCCACATCCTCTCCCTCAGGCGTATTTCCTCCACTTAACTGAAGCCCCAATGCACGCTGAATGTATTCATCATTCGGCATCACCGTCTTAATCAGGTTGTGCAGAGTACAACATGCGGTCACGATCATCCCTTGCCTACTTGGGCGATATCTAGGCATCGCTTCTAATATCTGAAATTGGTTCTTCAGAAGCGCGAATGTGCGCTCAATAACATTGCGCAGCGAGGAATGACGAAAGTTAAAATAATCTTTATAACCCCGGAACTGGCGGGCACCATAACGATCAGATCGATGATACCTCTCTCGTGGATATGGCGGCATAAACTTCTCAATACAAGGAAATGCCGAATCGACGAGATAATAATATCCTGCAACACATGTCGATATACCCATGAGTTACATCTATACGGTCTTGCAAATGTCAAGATGATGTATAATTGAATAAAGATATCTTACACTATAGAGCAATAGCAAGTGTAACAGATGAAGGTACCTGGATCTGGCCATGGGAATCCATTCCGAGCTCGACTAAGGGCATCCAGAAAAACTCGTGCATCATGGGCTGTGCCTTCCCATCCAGTATACACATACGTGAACTTCATATCAAAGTCACATAAGCATAACACATTTTGTGCAATCCGATTATAACGATTTCTATATGCGTTGGCCCTACGAGCTGGTGCAGAAGCTGATATCATTGTGCCGTCCAACGCACCAAGACATTTCTACATTCAATTATATCAAAAGACAACCATAATTATGTGTCTGTTAAATCACTATCAAAGATCAATATGCATTTCAAATAAAAAAAGTTTGAAATAAGCGGAATAATTCATTACCTCAAACCATGGATAATTATGATGGTTTCCTGCAATGTACGGATGGACCCCGTGAGTGTGTGTCGGCCTAATCACGGTCCGGCCTAGCTCATGTAGCGAGCGCATCACCGTCACAACGTGTCGGTTAATAGTTTCGCTAGAATGTTGGAAACGGTCCCCTACGATGCGTTGGCCCTGTGCATGGCCAACGAGTAGGCAAAAAATGCCTAATGATTCCTCCACTGAGACCCTCTCTGTAGGGTCCATAATTAATGACCCACGTAACAGGTCGCATACATACCGGAATGCAGGCACTTCCATTCGAAACATCTCTTTGCAACTCGCCGGGTTTCCATTCAACACCGCTTGAATATATTGGTCCCCCCGTAGACCTATATTGTGGTGGGGCATTGGAACCCGACGCCCCCAGGTCTGAGATGTTGAGTACATCACATTAATAAGGTTTACCTCCTGCATTGCCGCTTCATCTCCACTAGAGGGATATGTCCGCATAAACTCATCCGCCTCACTATTATGAGAGATACTTGATGAAGTATCGTCTATCTCGCTGTTGGTCTCAATCGATCGGGTTTCCGCAGAGCTGGTTTCATGGTCCATAATGGCGGGCACTATTATAAATGGTTTTTCCGTCTACCTGCTGTCATCCACTGCATAAAACATATTATGAAATATAGATGAGTTGCATAAACATATGTGGAAGGGTATTGGGCTCGGGAATGGGTATAAAAAGATATCAAGCCCCAAATTCCCTACTCAGCCAACCAAATGTACTTGGAATTATTGGAGGAGTATCTGTTTTTTCAACTCTAATAAATTAAATGGAAAGCTCGGGAATGGGTATTAGACTTGCAGGTTTACTTTTCCCTGCAATTAGTATAGTTTTCTTTTCTTTTTTAACTTCTGGGTTTTTTAAGCTTTTTTGAGAGATTTTCATGCACAGATATATATGTGATTGGCAGGAATCTTTCGAGCTGTTTGGAACTTGGATTCGATATTGAAAATTTATCCCCATTTCTTGTACCAAACCTCTGTAATTAAAGCACTATAGTCTTGTTTAATTTGCTGAATAACTACTTATTTCTACATGGACAAGCCTCTCATCTGTTGTCCATGTGTGATCCTCTGCCACGGTTCCTGGTATTATTGTCATCTTTCTTCGCTTGAGTCTGTTCTTATATTCATGAAATCTACTCCCAGCATTGAGCGTTAGCAAATCAAAATGTCTTTGAACAATACTTTTAAGAAGCACAGAAATCTTTGGCTGCCATATCCTAGATAAACTAAACACGCATGCATTGATGGCCAACCACTACATGAGTCTCTTCCAGAATTAAGAGGTGGATTGCATCATAAGCAAATCATCCTCTTAATGCTCTGTAGAAGCCAAAAAGAAGAGGCATCTTCTCGTTCTTTTTTAATGCTCCTGTCCCTCTTTAACAACTAAAAGTAATAAAAAGAAAAAGAAAAGTTGATGGCCATGTCGAATCTTTTTCGATAACCCTATTTTACTTGAAGAGGCTGTACTGTGTCACAGCATCATCTCAGACCGCTCTTGAAAGCAAATAGCAAGAATAGGCATTCACTCTCTAACTTATCACAATTTCCAGTTTTTGGCTGTCTTTGTGGGAGTGTGTAGGGAACAATGTCATCCTCTGTGAGGGAAAACAGGAGAGCAGCAGAGGCTTTTTGCAATGAGATTGTACGCCGGATGGTAAGCCTTCCCAGGAACATTATAGGAGGTTTTTCAAGAGCAATGGTAGGTAGATGAAATCAACTTCTACCATTGAACCATCCAGCACAACATCCAGAGGAGCCCATCGTCGGTGCAGAAGAGTGGGAATTCCTAGCCAGTTTTGAGCAGCAATATGGATCCTACCATCCCTTTTTGCCTGTGTACCTTACGTTGTGTGCAACGATCCAGCATGTGTACCTTACGTTGTGTGCAACGACCCAGGATTAAGCAAAGCAGCTTCCTGTTCATTCATGGCCCAGCGACATGTCATTCATTATGGCCGAAACTCTCAAATCCAATTCATTCATGGCCCAATTGTCGGAAATGTGCAGAGGAAAAGGGTGTTTCTTTAGCAGTCAGGACCGTGAGTTGAAGCCACGGAGCTAAGCAATTTTCATTTATGAAGCCACTTGAAGCTGGGAGTAATGTTCGGATTGGGCAAGTTACAGATGCACTTCAGTCGCTGCTTTTTACCAGGAAAAACTGCAAACTCAGGTATCCCCATCCCAACTTAACTTTTCCATTCCAACCATTATAGCAAACAAATTATATGAGATTTGGACGTTGGTTATATAATGAGCACATGAACTTGCAAAAATGAAATGACCTAAATTAGTTGGTCCAGCTAATGTCAATTCAACCGGGTCTTATTGGGTCACGCGATTGCCCTGGTCCGTTATCCTTCCATCGACAAGAGCATGGGGTTGTCGCTGCTCTGTCAAAGCAGCCTGGCGCTATGCCCCCATCCTCGGGTAAGTACGTGACCAAGAGGCCTTAGCTCAATTTGTTTCTTAAATCCAGCAAAGAAATTGAAATGATATGTACGCACATCCAGTTGAGCATTATAATGACATACACAATAACCATTAATATACTGAACATACTCAATTACAACAATATCCAACAAGTTCATAAAGCCTAAAATCACCTCCTCAACAGTTTGTGAAATGTCAGAATGAAGACTGAAATAAATCAAAGACATGCATGATTAAATTGATAAGAGGGTTAATAAGATAGTTGCTAAACCAACATGGTTAATAGCTCGAAAACCATTGTAGGATCAGGAGTGGGAAATGACAATCGGCGTCACCATCAAATTAGACTCCAAGCCCACTGACTTCTGCGTTCATCCAAGATTGAAACGAACGATCTCTGGACCCGAGTGCTCAATAAACGGTCAAAGGCCTTGTTAAATTGATCAGGAGGTAGGGTAGGTTGCACTTCTTCCAACAACCTCATACAATGCATCTGGAGATCAAACGCTCCATCCGACTCCATGCTAGTGCCAAAACCTTTACTTCGCTTCCTTGACCTGCTCGACTCCATAACCTCCTCAGCAGCCTTCCGTCTCGCTTCGTGACTACGTTTAATTTCATCAAGCGTTTCGCTCATTTGCTGATGAAGGCCATCGTTTTCAAATGGCAGCCCTCCCCTTTGTCGTCTGCGAGACCCGCTGGCATAGGAGGCGGAGAATGGTATGTGTGAATGCAAGGGTTCTTGATCATTCACTGGTTGCCCAGAATTTTGCATATCTCTCTCAAGCAACCGCTCATCGTCACTATCTGGGGCAGGATCGGTCGATGCTCGCCCCATTGTCCCAGTGGCAACTGAACAACTAAAAATTGCGCAAAGCAGTTCATACTTTGGACATCCATGGGTCTTATAATGTTTCCACGATGAACGAACCTAACATAATCAATTTGTCATTAATTAGAATCACAATATGTATTCCAAAAGGAAAATGAACACAGCACAGCAGATATAGATCGTACCCTTATAGCATTTGCCCAGTGTTCCTCACTAGCAACTGGTGCCTTCCTCTCTGGGTCCCACCCCAAACCGGTTTGTTTCATAAGATCAGTAAACTCGCGTTGTCTTCTCTTGAGCCTCCCAATTTTCCCTTTCACTTGGTCACAATTGAATTTTTTTGGGCCAATAGCAGACAGTCGTTCAGCAAGCCTCAGATTATCAGCGGTTGTAATCCTCCCTCCTCTCAATCTACCCATGAGGGTGTCTTCGTACAAGAGGTCAACGAGGACATCCTCAAACCCATCGCTCCATAAATCCCGATCACGTGGGGTTTCGATGGTATCATTGTCCATATGCTTCTAATATATTTTCAAATGAGGGCGTTTTATATTGAAACCAAATAGGGGGCGCTGAAATGGCTTAGAATGATCTAAGTTTAGGGCAGTTTTCATTTATGGACAGTTTTAAGTTTCGGGTGTTAGAATGATCTAACACCCGAAAATCAGTTAACATGGAAATAATAAAAACATTTCATACTGATGCATGGGAAGATGCTGTGCAAACTATTGGTATATAAAAAACACTGAACATGAGCACATAAATCTGACAGTTTCATAAATTTTTAAACAAAAGTTGATCCCTCAAACTAATTTCATATATAAGGACACCAGGAATGTAGTTTATACATTGCAACCTATGTCTCATTTATACAGGCCAGATATGTTATTGTGTATAAAGCAGAAGGTCCAATACCTGTCTCGAGGATGAAGTCGTAGAACGCCTCAAGTAATAACGCTACAAGAAGAAAACGAGACGGGAACTAGCCATTAAACAAACAATGAACTAAATAACCAGGTACAAAAGATCAACAGGCCGTAAAACATATTATTCAAATGGTTATAAAAAAAATCAAACCAATTTGGACAGAGGATAGACTACTAACGACATGCAGTACAACTTTTACCATCTATTACTGCTCTTTTGTGTTTGCTTGCCCAGCTGTTAACGCCAGGAATGGGTACAAATAAAATAATGAAAAAGAAAAGCATGGATGAAAGATTGTTCATGCTGAATTAGATGTCCAGTCAGAATTTTTATCAATCCATGCCATGATATTAACCACTTCATATATATATTAATTCTGATATATTTTCTGCGAGGGAATGGCTGGCATGATTAGGTGTTTAAGCACAACATTAGACAAAAACATTTACCTAATATATGTACAATATGGACAGTACGCATGACCTAAATTAGTATAACAGCTGGGAATGTCAATATTGTATACGTGCCTAGCAGCTAACAAGTGAAAGATACTTCCCTACCAGCTGTTGGATCAATGAGTGTTTTAAGTTCAATTTCTCAGAATTGAGCAAAATCAATTAAGCAAACGTGCATCCAGAAAAAACCCTCTATAAATTCAAAGCTCTCCACCTCTAACCACAGAACAAAGGCACCTCTATTAAAATTTAAAAAAGTAAAGACACAACCATTTGACCTAAAACTTTGTACTGAACCAGAACATCAACAGGTTCTGTTTTGCAGTGATGTATTCAGAGGGGTGTAGTTCCATTTGTTTACAACTACCAACCTATTTTGCCCCTGCAATGAATTCCTTTAAAACACATGAGCAGAAGCACAATGACAGAGGAAATTTCACCAAAACTGCAAAAGATTCTCGTTTAACCCAGATCACAATGACTTCATCACAATCCCAGAATCCCAATCAGAGTACTGTTATCAATGGATAACATGGGTAACTCCAGTGTGTCTTTCTAAAGAAATCACAATCACACATTTACAATGAAAACAAAACCGAACTAGGAATGACCATACCCCACTACGATCTTAGCAGGTAGTATATATATGATAATACGCTAGAATTAATTCCAGTATTTCATTATGTACTTATAGAATGCATTCACCAAAACTTCTCAATATGGGTCGTTGCAGAGAAACTCACCTGGTATGACCGAGTCTTAGGACCCGTGGCGGTCCAGTTATGGAGGCAATGACGGGGAGATTTCTGGAATCTCCTGTGAGGGTTGATTCGCTTCATATGAGTGTCTTCCTCTCTATTTCCCGCTGCTCTTTTATACACCATTGTCCTCTATTCGATAAGACCCAACCGTATCATCCTCACGAGAAATCCTATTGCACCTGTTGCAATATTCGAAACGTCTATTTTTGAGCAGCAGCAGTCAGCTCAGTGACCATTCACTCTACAGAACAGCCTTTGTTTAGGGCTTTGAGATTCGACTTGGTCAATGTCAACAATAGCCTGCTTGATTGACAAGAAAATGTTCAGAGATTCGCACGGCCGTATGGGGCAGAGGGAAAGTAGGGGCTGTGAAGTTGCTTACCTCTGCAGAATCTGTGAGCTTCATCGTAACCTCCTCCGCCAGAATGTGAGAAATCTCAGATCTTCGTGGGTTAGCACACTGGACGCCAATCGATTGGCATGATCCGATACAAGTATTTCTGGGGATTTTTCTTTAACGATGTCGTCGTTCCAAACGCATATGAGGAATGGATTTGAGATTTTGCGATTGGGGCATTTCTGGGCGATTTTTCGAGGGCATTCGCACGAGAGGGAGAAGTCTGTTTTACGGCGCTAGTTTGTTTGGGGGACGGCGCAAGCCTTTCGTGGAGAAAGGAGAAGGGCACGGATGAACGCTGGGGGGGGAGTAATGTGGGAGGGGACAGACGCTGCTTTTCAGGCCTAATGTCATGTCTATAAACAGTATTGAGATGTTTTAAACAGTGAGAGAGATTTCTGAGTATTTTTGAAAGTGATTGTTTGGGAAATGTGTCTCATCTCAGTTTGAGATTTGGGATGAGATATCTGAGCGCCCAAACCTGCCCTTAGTGTATCTGCGCGTCCAACTTTGCAGGGCAGGGCAGGGCCGCGCCGCCTTTGCTTTATTCCTTGTTCGTGCTACAACTAGCAGACCCTCGAATTGGTTTAATTGTAATTTGCATCCTCTTTAATTATTGGTTTGGGCTATTTAAAGCGAATATTGAAAGTTTTCTTTTCCTTTTTCTTTGCTATTTATCCGTTGTTGCTGGTTTAAGAGTATTAATATTAGTCCATGCATATATATATATATATATATATATATATATGTAAAATCATCTTTTTTACATAACAAGTAAAATTTCTATATTAACTTATGCATATTTGAGATAAAATAATAATAAATTATTATTATTATTAATTTTTTACTAAAATCAATTTTTTTTATATATATTTTATAATTAATATCCACTACATATATTTAACATTAATAATACAAATGTAATAATAAAAAAAATATGTTTTTATATATTATATTAAAAATATAATAAAATGAAAAATATATATTATTATATTATAATAATAAAATGAATATACAGGTGAAGGTTTATTGTGTTATTGAAGGAGAGAGAAAATGAAAAAATTGTGAGAGAGAGAGTGAGATGAGAGAAAAATAATGATTAAAATATGTTTTGTAGAGTAAATAGTAGTTATCCAAATTTAAATAAGCACTATTTATAGCTAGTTAAATATTTAGATATGCATAAGTCAATGTAGAGAATTTTAGGATCATATTATATAAATTTGATTTTGTATATATATATATAGACCAATGTGAATACTCTTCTCTTTGATTTTGTTTTGTTGAATACTCGTGAATATATTTTAATAAAATATTTTTATAACTGCAACACTTCTATTAAATTAATACTAAAAGAAGTGATAGTTGTAGTTATGAGTGTGCAAGTGTTATACAATCATTTTTAAAAAAATAAATAAATACATGATCTACATGAAAAAAAAAAAAATTTAATAATAAATCTTATTTTTTTTAAAATAACTACATAATACTTAGGTATTTCACAAATATATATATAGCAGCATTACTCTAATAGTAATACAGTTCCCGAGCATCTGGAATTGTCCTTTCCTTTATGATCTTCCCGCACATAAACATAATAAAATTAAGAGCAATGCTAGGTACAGTCCCCACTTGGGGACTGCATGTGCAGGCCTATGCTATTTTAACTTTAAAATTTTTTAAAATTACAAAATTATCCCTCTTAAAATAATGTTTTCTCTCATTTAATAATGTGTCTGCACATGCAGTCCCCACTTGAGGACTGCAAATAGAATTTCTCTAAAATTAAACCATAGCAGATCGGGACGGGTACAGTTAGATGTTTGAGCAATGCTAAGTACAGTCCTCACTTGGAGATTGCATGTGCAGGCCTAGGCTATTTTAACTTTAAAATTTTTTAAAATTACAAAATTATCTTTCCTAAAATAATGTTTTCTCTCATTTAATAATGTGCCTGCACATACAGTCCTCACTTCAGGACTGTAAATAGAATTTCTCTAGATGTTTAGGCAGAAGATAATGAATAGTTAAGGAAGACACTTTTTGAGTCCAACTCCAAGCCCTTTACCTCGCATAAGTGGATGTGGATTTCGTTGTAGATGATTGGCGGGCTTTGACTGACTTCTCCTTTGCCCACCAATAACGGAGATTGGGCCTACACCAATTTTATCACCCCAACCAACAAAAAAAAAAAAATAGATGATTGGATGTAAAAGAGAAAGATAATGCGAGTGAGAGAGCATCCACAAATTCAAAATGGTCACCAGTTTTGTTATTCGGTAAATATCTTTATGGCTGGTTTGATATTATAAAATCAAATTATATGTAATTCTCTTAAATTTTTATATAAAATATAATAAATAATTTAATAATATTTTATTTAATTTTTAATAAAATATCTAATCTCATCTATAGTATAACCAAACAAAGACTAGCTGCTTACCTTAGATCATTTCAACAGCATGCATGAAAGTTAAAAAGGAAATCTTGTTCTCTCTCTCTCTCTCGCTCTCTCCTGTTTAAATAGCCATTGACATTGAGGCGCGTAAGAGTTAAAGACGCCTACGGCCTAGACCTCGCATGACATTATTATAGGGGTGGGCTCCGACTCCGACTGAGTCGGAGTTGTCATTTCCGACCTCCGACTCCGACCGGATTCGGAGCTAAAATTCCCCTCCGACTCCGACTCCGAACGTAGTCGGAGTCCGATTCCGATCGGAGGTCGGAGCTCCGACCTCCGATCGGAGCTCCGACCTCCGATCGGATCTCCGACTGGAGTTCGGAGGGAGTTCCGAAAGGAGGTCGGAGCTCCGACTCCGAACTCAATTTCAGAATTTTTTTTTATTATTATTTAAATTTTGTTGTTCAATTTCGTTTCAGATAGTGGGCAACATATATATATTTTTTTAAAAGTTAACCATCTACAAATATTTTGTTTATTCAAGAGTTTTCAATAATTTAAATATTCGTTCTGATTTTGTTACTGAATTTTGATTATATCTTTAATTTGTTTTATGTCCGCCTGAAATTTAGCATTAAAAGTGCTCATGACTCATGAGTTGAAAATTATACAAATTTAAAATTTTATAGAAAAGAATGATGGTACGAATTTGTATAATTCGTTTAATTTCAGTTGGATAATAAATTATAAACTTTTGAGAGATGATGGATAAGTACTAATAGAAATTATAAAATAAAGAGTACTTATCCCACGTATTTGCTCGGGATATAAGTACATAAATATAACTATATAAATAGTTTAAAAAGTAAATAACATGTATGATGCAGCCATAAGTTATAACAGTCTCATTTATAACGTAATAACAATATGACTCAGTCTTGAAATATAATTACATAAAAATTCCATTGGTCACGCCTGAAATGAAGATAGAAAGTAGCAATCAATAGATGAAAAAAAATTGATAATAAAAAATTATATACGGTAAAAGAATAATTTGATTCTTACCAAGAAAGAAGGTTCTCTCAACTCCATCACAACTCTCAAGTAGCGTCCGTTCCAAACTCTCAATCATCGGTAATTATGTTAGGGTTCACAATTAGATCTATAAAATCATAAAAAGTAGAAGTTAGAAACATTAAAAATAATTAAATCATCATTTAAAAGCATATAAACTTACCCGATTCAAGCCTATAGCTCTCGGCATCAACGCCAACGGTATCTAGTCCAATGGGCGTTTCACTTATCCAATTCTGTGTGCAAACGAGGGCCTCCACGGTTGACGGTGACAATGAACTCCGATAAGCATCCAACACGCGACCTCCAGTGCTAAATGCCGACTCTGAGGCAACCGTAGTGACAGGAATGGCTAGCACATCTCGGGCCACACGGGAAAGGACTGGATACTTGGTGGAATTAACTTTCCACCAAGTTAATAACTGAAATACATCACTAGGTGCCTCGACAGCTTCCATAAAATATCGTTCAACCTCAGATGTACAATGCATAATATTTCTTGTTGACATGAGTTGATGATACTGCCGTATAATACGATTGCCTCTAACCCCTACAGATGGGTCAGTATCACCTGAGAAAACTGTCGATCCTGTCGGCCTCGAATGTGAGGAGCTACCAACTGCGGATGAAGGCTGAGCACTAGTACTGTAGTGATGATATAAGTCATCAACATCACTTTTTAGCAATCTAATAAACTCTCCAGCCTTCACTGCCCCGAGGACGGAATTTACCCAAAATTCTAGAACGGCCAACTTAACTCGGGGGTCAAGGATCACAGCCACAAATAGCAATCTATTTATCTTCTCAATATTCCCCCAATATTTATCATATTTGATCTTCATCCTCGTAGCCATATCAGATAACAATCCAGCAGAGTCAGTACAACTATTTTCCAACTGGAAGTGAAGCTCTGAGAGCTCACTGAAAAATGAGTTCGCAGTCGTATATTTGGATCCAGATAGTCGCATGGTTATCTCATAAAAAGTTCTTAAAAATTCAACAAAATAACTCACACTGGTCCAATCATGTGCGTCTGGCGCACCGAGCCCCTGTCCTGCTGGCTCCAACAAAGCATACCTCAGGCCCCCATCCTCGACCTCCATCCGCTCGAATGCTTTTTGGTACTTCTGTGCCACATCCAACATCATGTATGTAGAATTCCATCGAGTCGGAACGTCCAAGCACAGCATACTAGAACATTCAATCTTCAAATCTTCTGCTATTGCCTTAAACTTGGCAAGCCTTTGAGGGGAACCCCTCACATATCGTACAATGTTGCGAACTCGGGTTATGGAATCATGAACCTCTTTTAATCCCTCAACAACTATGAGGTTAATGATATGAGCACAGCATCGAACGTGAATAAACTCGTGGGCCCGAATGACATCATCTCTCACCGTCGTGTTCCGCTTAAACCAATCAATTGCTGTTTCATTCGCACTGGCATTGTCAACTGTAATACACAGCACTTTTCGAATTCCCCAGTCCTTTAAACAATCATCCATCTTCGCCCCAATGGATGCACCTTTATGATCCACAATTTCTTTAAAACCAATAATTTTTTTATGCAAAATCCACTCACTGTCAATGTAGTGTGCCGTGATACACATGTAGCAGACGTTCTGTATGGAAGTCCATGTGTCAGTCGTAAAAGACACTCTTTGGCCAGTGGTAATAAACATCTTCCTCATCTCCTCCTTGTCCTTCGCATGCCTCTTCATACAATCTCGCATCACTGTATACCGTGATGGAATGAGAAATCGTGGCTCAACAAAATTTAGAAACTTTCGAAAGCCTCTTTTCTCGACTGTGGTAAATGGCATCTCATCAGTAATTATCATCTCTGCAAGCATGTCCCTCAACATCTTCTCACTGTATTGAGGGATGACCAATTTCTTAGTCTGTGTACCATCAGTGGCTGTAGAAGTTTGGTAACTGAGGTTGGTCTGATCAGTGGCTTGCAATCCCTTCGCTATCTTATATCGTTGGCAACCATTTAGATGTGCTATCAACACACTGGTACCTTGCTTCTTCGAATGGCATCCACAAAGTGATCCACAATAATGACATCTTGCCACTGGGTTCGCAATTTCACCAGGTATTTTGGTGAAATGCTCCCATGTCCACGACCTCTTTTTAGAAGGTCGTGGTGGTTGATCTTGCTCAATGGGCATCTCCTCCTCCTCGTTGAACATATCTTCATCCTCTATATCAACTGGGAGTGGGAGTCGACTACTCGCACAAGATGTAGCTGCTCTAGATGTAGCTCTAGATGTAGCTGCCCTAGATGTGGCTCTAGGGGTGGAAGTACCCACCGGTGTAGGAGTTGTAGCATTGGCATCCGCTACATCCCCTTGTGGACGATCATCTCCACTATGTCTAGGATCCATATCACAATCAATGAAGCTGAAAAAATTAAATTAGAAGCAAAAAATTAGTTTAAAATAAACTAGGCTATTGTATTATACAATAGGACATGTATTATTGTATCATAATAATACATGTATCGATGTATTATTACATTGAGGTTCGGTTGATGTGCGCTTGACTCAGACGAACCCATCCAGATGGGTTCGCTCGACGTGCGCTCGACGTGCGCTCGAGCAAGAGCCATACAGAGAGGTTCGCTCGACGTGCGCTCGACATAGCGCTCGAGCAGAACCCATCCAGAAAGGTTCGCTCGATGTGCGCTCGAAGTGGCGCTCGAGCAGAACTCATACAGAGAGGTTCGCTCGACTTGCGCTCGACGTGGCGCTCGAGCAGAATCCATACAGAGAGGATCGCTCGACCTGCGCTCGACGTCGAGCTCGAGCAGAATCCATACAGAGAGTTTCGCTCGATGAGCGCTCGACGTAGCGCTCGAGCAGAACCCTTCCAGAGAGGTTCGCTCGATGAGCGCTCGACGTAGCGCTCGAGCAGAATCTTCCAGAGAGGTTCGCTCGATGAGCGCTCGACGTAGCGCTCGAGCAGAACTCTTCCAGAGAGGTTCGCTTGACTTCCGCTCGACATATCGCTCGAGCCAATGTTCAAAACAACGTGCGCTCGACTTGCGCTCGACACATCGCTCGAGCGCAAGTCTTCAAAACAATGTAAAATTCATGTTTTTGAGCGCCGTGTTGGGGACTATATTGAATATTCAATACACAAGAATCACAAGAATCACAACTACTGGCTCCAATTCATAAGAGACGTGCTTGAATTAAATTTAGGGCTCATAAATTTAGGGCTCACCGTAGGTGGAAGGCTGGAAGGCTGGAAGCTGAACAGAGGGACGGCGGCAGGGAGGAGCAACGACGAACGGTGTTCTGAACTTCACTGGTTCAGTCACTGGGATGGGAGACGCGAGAGAGAAGTGAAGGAGGAAGAAGAAGTGAAGAAGGAAGAAGAAGAAGTGAAAAGGAAGAGGACGTCGTTCGTGAAGAAGAAGCCCCTTCAAGAAGGAAATATGGAACGACGTCGTTCCATATTAAGTGGAACGGTGTCGTTCAAATTTTTTTTTTTTAAACCCAGCTCCAAAACTACGTCGTTTTGGAGTTGGGTTTAAAAAAAAATTCGGAGTCGGACTCGAGCTCCGACTCCGAAAAATTATTTGGAGTAGCTCCGAATTCCAACAACTCCGACTCCGTCGGAGTCGGCATCGGAGCGGAGGTCGGACAGAATCGGAATTCTCGAAATTCTGCACACCCCTACATTATTATATGGATTGTGCTACAGCCCCCGCTGGGGGCCGTAGGTATATATTGTATGTGTTTTTTTTTAAGTTGTTTTTTATATAATATTTTTTAATATTTTTTAAAAAATAAAATAAATTTAGAACATCATTAAAAACACTTTCTTATTCAAGAAGTAAAAAAAAAGTTATTAAAAAATACTTCCTTAATCACGAAGTAAAATAAAAAATCATAAAAAAATATTTTATATTTTACTTCGTGATTAAGCAAGTATTATTTAATAATATTATAAATTTTTTTATTTTTTAAAATTATTAAAAATATTTATATAAAAAAAAATTAAAAAATACACATAATAAAATACACTAGGGCTCCCGGCTGGAGCTCCAGCATTATCCTTATTATATATGCACCACTACCTCTTGCTTTAAGACACGAGGAAAAAAAGAGTACTAAATTTAGGTGGAGCTAGCTGATGGGCTTGCGTGCATTGTTGATCTTCAACGTCAGGCTTCATCTGGTCAAAATTACCAAAGTTTGAACAGGAAAGAAAATTGAAGACTATTATGAGAGAGACTTTGAGGTTATGTACCGACCGAGCTACCTACCTACCTATATATATAGGAAAACACTAGACATAAAATAATTTCAATTCATTGATGTAACCATGACTTATATGGTCACATCAGCATTTAAACCTTAACTATATGGCCATGACCTATATATATATAAAAAAAAAAAAAACTATATGGCCACGCAGCATTTAATTTATTTAAAAAATAGTCACAAGTCTTACGTATTTAAAATAAATAAAAAATATTTATAATTATGAATTATACAATTGTTATATAATTATTTTTAAAAAATAAATAAAATATAAGATTTATATAAAAAAATTAATTTTTTAATAATAAAATTAATTTTTAAAATAATGATGGATATTTTAACATATATTAATATGGATAGGAACGAGTAATCAAAATGACATCATGTGCAAGCTGAAAGCTAAGAGAATAGCATTTATGAATAATAGTGTTTTTGATGAACCGTACGTACTCACTCATGTACTGTAGTCTATATAAAGTTAGATGTCCTCTAGATCAGTGATAAGTATGTACGCTGACTAGATATATAAATATAAATAATTTAATTTATAATGTCAGTCCTATAAGTTTGATATTGGAGTATGTATGAAATTGAAAGCTATCTAATTAAATAGACACCAAAAGCCATCAAATGAGTAAATTATAAATAGTATTTTGTCAACTAGTCTAACTAGCTAATATTTTATATTTAATTTTGTATATAAAAATATGCATTAATCTCATTCCCTATTTCTAGTGTTTTGGTCCTCCATATATATTAATTAATTATTAAAAATAGTTTGGTTAATGTTTAGGTACTTTACTAGCATTTCTTAGATTTAGATTAGATGTGATCCTGATCTATTAAGGAGTACACCGCGCGCCCTATGTCTACTTGCTACGTGTGTGAAATTGGTGTATATCCATCCATCCAAAGCTGCTTTGGGTTTTAACTTTTTATTGACTGCGACCTCCAGCCACATGAACTCATTTCACATACAACAACTACTTTTTTCGGGGGGTTAATGATCATTTTCGTGTTATTTTCCCTTGATATTCAAACAAAAACATTATGTAATATCAATGCTAGGTAGAGGTAGCTTCAGCCTTCAAGATAAAGTAATAATAATAATATTATTATGTAATATCAATGATGCGAAGGGTGAAAATCGTTACTTAATGGGGGCTCTGAGGCTGACGCAGACCTGACCCACAACCACCTCAACTGACTTGGGGCTGGCACCCACCAGCACCGCATTTTATTCCCTCACACATATATGACGTCAATTTCTGGACCGGCCCACACTCTTCAACGTCTGCAACACATCCCTATATTATCAGCCACCGACAAAAGGTGGCTACCATTTTATTTTATTTAATGATTAAAAAAAATATTGTAATTTTTTTAAAAAAATAAATATTAAAAAAAAAAAAACCAATTGGCGGTGAAATGTGGCATAACTCTATTATGTAAATCAAATCAATAATTACATAAATATATTTGCTGCCTTTGTTTCAAAGTTAAGTGTTTAGAAATTATTTGTTTCTCGTCTTAGAAGTTTGATGATGATATCATTGATATCTTAGGACTGATGAGGACGACGATGTAATAAGAAAAAGTTAGTTGGGAGAGGAGGATCAGTATTTGGACATTCAAATATAGCAAACGGACAAACAAAAGAAAAGAAAGAAAAAAGCAAAGCAAGACAATCAAAGAGACAAAACAAAAGAGCAAAAAGGAAGAGAGAGAGAAGGAGATGGTGTAGGTGTTTCTCCATGTTAAGGTACTTCATCATCAAGCATGTAATGCAGTTTGGCTAATTGGTCATTTATTGACAATTAAAGGGTATGTATATATAATCTAACAAACATCTATGCTTCAGCCAGCTACTTGCCTTCTCTTCGTACAATCTTTGTAAGGCAAAATTAATTCACGCATTTGATCTCTCCAAAAATAATAATAAAATCCAAGCAAGCAAATCAAAGTTAATAGAAAAAAAAAATGAGATTGAGAATGCGAAATAATGATTTTTTAAATCATTAAAAAAGAACAGCTATTTTTAAGTAATTTTATATATAGTCGAATACGTTGACAATTACAATTTTCATTTCTCACTGATTTCCGGTGTTGGGGGAAAAGAGAGATTATGATATTGCCGACCTTTTGGACAGAAGAAGAGTAGACAAAGGTTCAAAGCAGTATAAGTAATTCCTTGAAAGGGATAGATCCAATTGAAAACGAATCTTTGCTTTGCTTTTGGAAAAAGAAAACTTTTTTATGAAGGTAGTAGTGATCACTTTGATTAACACATACACAGTAGAGTAGAGTAGAGTAGAGTAGAGTAGAGAAGAAACAAGTAATTTACCTTTTAGAAGAGCATTCTTCTCTCTTCACCTACGAATTAACCAACACATTATAATATAATTACGATTAAAATCACAACCCCCGACACTCAATTGTACTGAAATAATCAGAGAGTGTATCCACCAGAATCTCTCCCTATCAAAAGCCATATGACTAAGGGGCCACCTCACACTCACACTCCAACACCACCAAACAGAACCGATCACTCTCTCTCTCTCTCTCTCCCATGTACGTATTTTGTCCCAAATGACTATCTCATCTCCTCCACCACCGCCTACTCTTCTTCTACCCATCTCTCTCATCTTTTTTCTCACTCTCCTACACTCCTACCGCCATTAATAACTTCTTCTTCTTCTTCTTCTTCTTCAGTCCTACGCTTTCACTACCTACCGCCACGGTGAAGCTTCCCAGCTTCCATCCACACAACATGACCAAATTGGTGGTTGAGGTTCACGATGCCAGTGACCTCATGCCCAAAGATGGCCAAGGCTCCGCCAGCCCCTTCGTGGAGGTAGATTTCGATGAGAAGCGGCAACGGACCCAAACCAAGCACAATGACCTCAATCCCTGCTGGAACGAGAATCTCCTCTTCAACTTGAACAACCCCAGAGACCTCCCCAACAAGACCATTGATGTCGTGGTTTACCACGACGGGACAGGCGGCCACCACAAGAACTTCCTCGGCCGTCTCAGAATCTACGGTGTCTCAGTCCCTTTCACCGAGTCTGAAGCCGCCGTCCAGCGCTACCCGCTTGACAAACGGGGCCTCTTCTCTCATATCAAAGGCGATATTTCACTCAGAATTTACCTCATACACGATCCTTCTTCTGCTAATTATACTCCTCCACCACAAGCTACTGGTGTCGAAGTAGACAAGGACACACCCTTGCAAGAGATCAACATTAACAAGCTCGAAGAACAACAAGAAGAAAGCAGGGTCTACGAGGAAAAGAAGAAGAAGAAGAAGAAGGAGAAAGAAGTGAGAACCTTTCACTCTGTTGGAACCGGTACCGGCGGTCCTGCTCCTCCACCGCAACCTTCAATGTTCTCCGGATTTGGGTTTGAGTCCGGGCATATGAAGGAAAAGGCAGCAGCAGTGGAAACCAGAACCGATTTTGCACGGGCGGCTGCAGGCCCGGCGAGTGTCATGCACATGCAGGCCTTTCCCATGAGACAGAACCCAGAGTTCGCGTTAAGGGAGACTAGCCCTCCACTGGCAGCACGTCTGCGCTACCGAGGAGGGGACAAGACAATGAGTACATATGATCTAGTGGAGCAGATGCACTACTTGTATGTGAACGTGGTGAAGGCTAGAGATCTTCCTGTCATGGACATCACAGGAAGCCTCGATCCCTATGTGGAAGTCAAGCTTGGGAACTACAAAGGCGTTACAAAACAGTTGGAGAAGAACCAGAATCCGGTATGGAATCAGTTCTTCGCATTTTCAAAGGACAGGTTGCAATCTAACCTGCTGGAAGTGACTCTGAAAGATAAGGATACGATTACGAAAGATGATTTTGTTGGGAGAATTAGTTTTGACCTCCAGGAAGTGCCTCTTCGGTTGCCACCGGATAGCCCCTTGGCTCCTCAGTGGTACAAATTGGAGGACAAGAAGGGGAGCAAGGTCCAAACTGGGGAGATTATGCTTGCGGTTTGGATGGGAACACAGGCTGACGAGTGCTTTCCTGAGGCATGGCTATCGGATGCACACAACATCAGCCATGCAAACCTCTCCGATACTCGATCAAAGGTCTACTTTTCCCCCAGGCTATTCTACCTTAGAGTTCATGTAATCGGAGCTCAGGATCTTATTACTTCTGAAAGAGACCGAGCTCCTCAGTCATTCGTGAAGGTACAGATTGGGAATCAGATAAGATTCACCGCACCTTCCATGAAGCCTGTTGCTAATAACCCGATTTGGGATGACACGCTCTGGTTAGTGGTATCGGATCCTTTAGAAGATCTCATAATCATATCGGTTGAGGACAGGGTGGCACCTGGCAAGGATGAGATCCTAGGCAGGGCAATCATTCCGCTTAGAGAGGTCCCAAAAAGAATCACCGAGACCGCCAGGCTCCCGGATGCCCGCTGGTATAATCTCCACAAGCCTTCTGTGGCAGCTGAAGAGGAGACCGAGAGGAAGAAAGAAAAGTTCTCGAGCAAGATCCACGTTGGTCTCTGTGTGGATGCAGTTTACCATGTTCTTGATGAGGCCACGCATTTCAGCAGTGACCTGCAGCCCTCGTTCATGATGCACCTCAGAAAACCAAGCATTGGAATTCTTGAACTTGGGATTCTAAGTGCCCAGAACTTGCGTCCGATGAAGGGAAAGGATGGTGGAACTACTGATGCATATTGCGTGGCGAAGTATGGGAACAAATGGATTCGAACAAGAACGCTTCTCAACACCCTGGCTCCTCGCTGGAATGAGCAGTATACGTGGGAGGTTTATGACCCGTGTACTGTAATCACCATAAGTGTCTTCGATAATTGGCACGTCAATGGAAGTAGAGATGATGGAGCAAGAGATCAAAGGATTGGGAAGGTGAGAATTCGACTATCGACGTTAGAAGCTGATCGAATTTATACCCATTTCTATCCATTGTTGGTTCTCCAACCATCCGGTTTGAAGAACCATGGGGAACTTCAATTGGCGTTGAGGTTCACTTGTACCGCTTGGGTTAACATGGTCGCTCAATACGGAAGGCCCCTGCTTCCGAAAATGCATTATATTCAGCCCATACCGATTAGGTACATTGAATCGCTTCGGTACCAGGCAACGCATATTGTGGCAGCAAGGCTAGGCCGAGCAGAGCCACCGCTCCGGCGTGAAGCTGTGGAGTACATGCTTGATGTGGATTACAATATGTGGAGTCTCAGGAGAAGCAAGGCCAACTTTTTCCGAATAATGGCGCTTATCTCTGGGTTTACGGCTGTTTGTAAATGGTTCCAAGACATATGTCACTGGAGAAACCCGATAACGACATGTCTGATGCACTTCGTGTTCTTGCTATTGGTTTGCTACCCAGAACTGATCTTGCCCACGATTTTCCTGTACTTGTTCGTGATTGGGATAAGGAACTATCGGTTCAGGCAAAGAGACCCACCTCACATGGATGCACGGCTTTCAAGAGCAGAGTTTTCAAGCCAAGATGAGCTGGATGAGGAATTCGACACATTCCCAACGAATAGAAATCCAGATATTGTAAGGTTGAGGTATGACCGGTTGCGGAGTGTGGCGGGTAGGGTTCAAGCAGTGGTCGGAGATTTGGCAACACAAGGGGAAAGGGCTTTAGCGATTCTAAGCTGGAGAGATGCAAGGGCTACGGCGATCTTCATCATCTTCTCATTGATATGGGCCGTAATTATTTACATTACTCCATTCCAAGTAGTTGCAGTGCTGGTTGGGTTGTACCTGCTTCGGCATCCCCGGTTCAGAGGCAAGCTGCCTTCCGTACCTGTCAATTTCTTCAAGAGATTGCCAAGCAAGTCCGAGATGCTACTATGAGTACTGAGCTGATGGAGGTTATTATCAGTTTTTTTTTTTTCCAAATCATTCGTTAATTTACTTGTTGATTCTTGGGCACAAGAAAGACGATGGATCGGTGAATAAACCCAACAGAAGCAAAAAGCAGCCATGATTTTTTGCTCTTTTTCCCTGCTACCCCGACCCAGCCATGATCCAGTCTTTGTCCTGATTGATATGTACATACATATACATATATATATATATATATATCCCCTAGCAGCATTCATCGAGGTTATGAATGGAACCAAATCATTCTAAATGGCTCTAATTCTAGATCTCCTGTTGAGCCAAAAGAGTAATCCATCCATTTACCAACTAGTACACTTCGACTACAACTACTGCCGCCCGCGCGCCCAATCTAAAAATTAGATAGATGAATGAAGCTGGTCGGAGGAACTGAAACGATTACCAAACAAGATTCCGCATAACATTCGTCTAACAAAATTCACCTCCAAAAATAAAATTAAACAGAAAGAAAATAATAATAATAATTCAACCTCACCAAATCTTTCTTCGATGCTCCTAGAGAAGGAGAAAGAGACAGACACACAATCGATCTTCCATTAATTGGATGACAGAGACCGCATACCTAGAAGTATCAGTAAAGCCATGATAGCAAAGAAACTCGTAAGCATTCCACCCAGCAGGGCCTTATCGACTACACTCCACTCACCAATGCTTCCTTGGGTCCACTCTTGCTTTCTCTTGGATCCCGACGCAATTTCTCCCTCCACTCTTTTGTTGGCGTGGTTCTTCCGCTTTCTTAATAACCATCCGATCAAGTATCGGTTGTTTAGATCTTCTGGAAACATGGAATTCCTTGAAGCAGCACTTTCTTCCTCTAAATTAGTCTGTCCTAAACAGCTTTCGGGTCCGCAACAAGCACAGGGTTCCGGTTCTCTTGTACACTCATAACTTTCACAAGCGTTAGAGCAAGGAGAAAATATATCCTCACCACTATCCTTTCTCGACGCTGATTTATGATTTTTGTGGTTGATAGTCTCCATCACCTCTCCAAAAACTGACCACCTTCCCACAGATGTTATCTTCACAATAGCTGAAACTCCCAGCATACTTTCTGGAGCAACCACTAGCACCTGCACGTATCCCTTGGTATGGCCAACCTTGGCAATGAAGGAACATTCGGTCAGAAAAAATAAACACCAAGCAGTACACTGAAAATTTATATTTTATATGTAAAAAATGCTCCTACCGTGTGTTTTTTCACTCGCGCCCCCGGGTGGGGAGTGGAAGTTTTTATAAAAAAAAAAAAATTGAGTGCAAGGTTTTATTAATCTTCATGAAGTTGATGCAACTTGAGGGAAGAATCCCTTGCAAGAAAAAAACATAAATGAAAACAAATAGCAACATGTCATCCAAAAAACCATTATCAGGTTTTGTTGCACTGGAAAAGTAAACTGAAACTAGGCTCTCAACCCCACGGGAATTCAAAATGCATGTAGAAAAAATTATTTTTACCCTTGCACAGTCTTACCAAGTGAATTCCATCTGCTGCAACTTCAGTTATCCATATTCTTTCTATTCTGCCCTCCATTCCATTATATGGTGTGAAGGCTTCAAAAACAGAAGTCAACTCACGACTTCGTTTCTTCACTACAGCACTTGGAACCTTTTTCATCCTTGCTGCAGGCGTCCCTAAATTTGGAATAAAGATGAAATACAGAAAATGGTCGGAAGATATTTTGCTAACTACTTTAAGTTCCACATTCTTCACTTTCCAAAAAGTGGGAGTAAGATACTAAAACGCATTGAGATGTGTATTTACAGCCAAATTATGCTGGTCATGACCCTTCATAAATTAAAATGTTCTGTCTACTGCCAAACAACATATCTTTTCCAATCCAGAGGCATGGGGAGCTTTTTGCCAATATAACTTTGCTAGAATATAAAGAAGCTAGAAAATCGCAATGGAAAGTTCTGTACAATGTCATGAAGAGGATACCCGGTCGAGGATAAAACTGAGATATATGAACTTGAGGGAAGTTGTACTTCTTAATAAGACTGACAGTTTGAGCAAAATCTTCATTCGTTTCACCTGAAAAAAGAAGCCCAAGAAATGAATATTATTCTAAAGAATTCCAGAATGATAACGTAGCATAAAATTTCACCATTAGCCAAATGCTATTATATCAAACCCACAAGCAATTTATCATTTGGAGCACACTAAACATTTGATGTATTCTACTTCAGCACTAACCATGTAAATTAATAACATAAATTAACCAACCAAAGTGAAAAAAATACATAAAAGAACTAACCAGGAAATCCACATATGATATCGGTTGCTATCTGCATCCCAGGCACAAGCTCAATCAAGGTATCAACCACAGTCCTAAACTCGCTCTCGGTATATTCCCGATTCATTGCCTGAGAAAATATAAGAGGAAAGTAATTATTTGGATATGAAACCAACACATAATAATTATTTGTATAAGAAACCAACACATAATGGAACTCTAGGCATCAACAATTTATGAGCTCGTTATGTCCCATGTACTTGGCTTCGCCTATTTTTAATAAAATTCCTATTTACTAATGAAAAAAAACAATTTACAAGCTTGTGCTTATAACATGCAATTTTTTAAAGGAAAAAAGTATAAAGAATAGAAAAGATCTCAACAATAATAAATGGTGTCAATTTTCTTATAGAAAGAAACAGTTGTGTTAGGACTCACACTTAAGACAGCATCACTCCCAGATTGAACTGGTACATGTAGAAATGAGTATACACATGGGTGACACAAAACCTCTGCTATCTCTTTCAAGTGCTCGAGAATAAAAGGAGGATTTGTCATCCCAATCCGAAGCATCGTGCTTGCATCAGGAGGAAGCTCAGAAACAATAGAATTTAACAAAGTTGGAAGATTGACCCCAATGTCACGACCTAGATAGCATCAGGAGACCATAGTTATTGTACAATACAATATAAGCAATGCCTTAATTTTCCTTTTAATTTTGGCGTAATTTTCTGCCTCAGGTCTAATCAAGTTTCTTCAGCAGTTTGCCCACACTTTATGATGTTAAATACGAAATTAGACAAAAAGAACATTTTGAATGCGGCATTTGCATTTTAGTTCTTTTTAACCTGGAGCACTTTACCATGAAAAAAAGATGAAACTCACGTATCTACTTCCCTTTGATTAATACAAAAACTACAACAAAAAGCACTGGTGTCATTTTCATGAAAAGACTCCACAGAAACAGGACTTCATATTATTGGCAAATGCTTTTACACAGTAACACAGGAAACATGATGGAAAGATCACTATTATTACCATAGGCTCCAGTATCTTCACTGCTCAACCATATCTCCTTCACTCCATCAGCTATAACAGATTTTACACGCCCGACCTGCAAAGTTAAAATTGTGATAAAATAGAAACCTAATTCAAGCAAATAATAAATACCGATGGCATGATACTTACAAGACTATCAATCGTGTAGCTCCCTAAATGACCACGAGCATGCTTTGTCTTGCAATAAGTACAAGCACCTAAACAACCAACATTAATTGGAAGAATCTCAACAAACTTGTTCCTTCTCACCTGTTAGACACAGTTGAGTTAATGCTCCATCTTCCTAAGCTAATTCGACGTAAACGTGGAAACAGATCCAAAAGTTTTTTTTTTTTTTTTCCCTTCAAATGAACTGAAAGAAAATCCAACAATGTGATAAAAGTGGCTCCAAAAGAAAATTCTTGAAACATGGTAATTTTGCAATACAGCAACAGGGGAATCTACAATTTGCACCTTCGGGAGGTCAAGTGCTGGCAATGTCTTGCGATTCAATAGCCGCACCTCATGACCTTTCAAGGTCTCTTCCACAACTTCAACCACTCGGTCAATTTGCTGGACTCCGACTATACTGACCCCTTCGAGCTCTTTCAAGTCTCGACTTCCTTGAGGCACACACCCTGCCACCACTAGGGGCTTTTTTGCAATTTTGCATTTTGCTATTAGAGTGTCCATGGCAGACTGACTTGGGGATTTCACTGTGCATCTGCATCAGTTGATAGAATCTCACAAGAAAATCATTTCATTCAAATATACCTATTTTAATGTATGTATAATGCTAGAATTTTTTACGTTTTGGTAGCTTAGATAATTATTGGGTTACACTTGAAGTGATGTTGCTACAATACAGTTACAAGCCCAGTCAAATCAGAATTAGGTAAGTAGTGTATCTATGCTAGACTTTCAAAAAATAACCAAGGTTGGTTTTTGAGGAAATTGAGTTTTTAGCTAAAACTACTGTGGTGACCTTTCCGGCATTATAATCTGTATCTGAACATTAGAATGGGATTTATGGCATGAAAAGTGTAGTCATGAGCTCTTTTGGCATTATGATCCTTTTGGCTAAAACTACCTGGTGAAATTCAAGAATGTCTCATTTTTGCATTGTTATGCTTAACCAGCTCATGTAACTGCATACTAGTACAGTTGTCAAACTCACCCATTATCCTATTCTCACTTTTCAGATGATATCGAAGAGTGTGTCAAGAGAAGGGATTGGAAGGCATGTGGACGGGATTAGATGAGAGAAGTAGCTGAAGACCTCATTTTGACTGGGATTTTAGTTTATTATTTTCTAGTTCTTCTTGCTAATGAATGTTTAGATAGTAGAATGAGGGAGAGAGTTCCTGGTATTCTTTGTAAGCTTGACATGGAAAAGGCGTATGATTATGTGAATTGGGAATTCCTCTTTTATTTGCTTGGGAGATGTGGCTTTGAGGAGAGGTGGTGTTTGTGGATTAGGCATTGTGTCTCTACTACTCGGTTTTCGGTGTTGGTTAATGGAGACTCTGTTGGTTTTTTCCATAGCTCTCATGGCTTGAGACAGGGCTTTGTCCCCTTTTCTTTTTGTTATTATCATGAAGGCATTTCGTCGGATGGTGAAGGCCGCCATTGGTGGGGATTTCTTTCATATTTTTCGGTGGAAAATGCTAATAATGATTTTTCTGTGATGCTAATCGTGGCCAGATTCAACCTTTAAGGCCATTGCTATTACGTTTTGAAGTTGTTTCGGGTCTTAAGGTGAATGTTGGAAATTCCGAGATGGTACTGGTGGGGGTGGTGCGCACCAGTAATAGCTTGGTGTGTTTTTGGGCTGTAAAGTTGCTTCCTTGCCAATGAATAAAGGCCTTGGGCTTGAGGGTATGCTCCTCCTAGGTCTAAGGTTCAAATCCCCTTGGGTGCAAATAATCTCTAAGTGCGATCGGACTCGGGGATTTTTCCCTTGAATTACCCGAGGTGCACTCGCGGGAAACTCCTTGTCAAGGACTTGTGCACCTCCGGGATTAGTCGGGACGTTGTTCTTGGACACTCGGTACCAATAAAAAATATATCTATATATATTTGAGCCTTTCGTTGGGGGCGCCTTTTAAGGCTAAAGCTATTTGGGATGAGGTTGTTGAGAAAATTGAAACAACGTTGACTGGATGGAAACAGTTGTATTTATTAAAAAGGGGTAGAATTACCTTAATCAAGAGCACCCTTTCCAATCTCCCCACTTACTTTCTTCTTTATTTCCTTTGCCCGCAGGGGTGACTAACCGGATTGAGAGGATATTTTATGCTTTCTTGTGGGGTGGAATGGGAGAGGAAGTTAAGTTCCATATGGTTAGTTGGAATAAAGTTTGCTCTCCCATCTCTAATGGAGGTTTGGGGGTTTTTAATTTGAGGATTTTTAATAAAGCCTTATTGGGGAAATTATGGAGATATCAATCGGAAGGAGAGTCGCTTTAGATGGAGGTTATTGATCGTAAATATGGAAGTGCTTGGGGGTGTTGGTGTTCTAATGATGTAAGGGGGTGTATGGTGTGGGTCTATGGAAATTCATTAGAAAGGGCTGTGAGAGTTTTGCAAGCCATGTTAGTTATGCAGTTGGAGAGGGTTCTGGGATCTGATTTTTGTTTGATATTTGGTGTGGTGAACGCACTCTCAATAGGGTGTTTCCCACCGGCCATCTTTCATCTAGTTTCTGATCGGCATGCCTCTGTTTCGTATATGTTAGTCCATTCTAATGGTTCTTTACAATGGGATGTTTATTTTACAAGAGCTGTGCATGACTGGGAACTTGATGAAGTTTCAGCTTTCTTTCAGTTTTTTATACTCTTTGAGGCTTGGCAGCAATGTTGGGGATAGGCTGTTGTGGAGGTCCAAGGGGAGCAATAAGTTTACAGTTCGATCGTCTTATAAGCTGTTGACATCTCAAAACTGTTTTTCTTTTCCTTGGAAGTGTATTTGGAGGTCTCATGTGGCTTCCAAAATAGCTTTTTTCGTATGGATTGCTTTTCTTGGAAAAATTTTGACGACGGACAATTTGAGGAAGTGCGGTTTCATTGTTATAGACTAGTGTTACATGTGCAAGAAGCATGGAGAATCAATGGATCATTTACTTTTGCATTGTGAGGTGGTAGGGCACTATGAGATGGGATTTGTTATAAAACCGATTTGGCTTGGGTGATGTCTTTGAGAGTGGTAGACCTTGCTAATTGGAACAGTCTTCACGGTTGTTCTCAGGTGACTACAGTTTGGAAGATGGTCCCTTTGTGTATCATGTGATGTATTTGGATGGAAAGGAATGATCGGTGCTTTAATGGTAAGGAGCGCACTTTGGAGGAACTACGGCATGTTTTTGTGCACACCTTGCTGCTTTGGTTTTCCACTTTAGTGCTTAGTGGAGCTAACGCTCATGATTTTCAGTTGTCATATTCTGATTCTTAGAATGTATTCAAGTGTTTCTTTTGTATACTCCTTGTATACATGGACTTAGCCTCTTTTATTCGTATTAATAAAACTGTCTTTCTTGGTTATAAAAAAGAAAAAAGAAATATTATGATATTTTTTATGGATAAAATAAATTTTATTAATAGAATAGGAAATAGGCATTGCCCACGTACACAATTTTTTTATGAATAAATTATGATACAATTTAAAACTATTAATTTGAGGTATTTGCTTTGTTTTTTGTTAAGTTTGAAACTTAACCTTTAGAAAAAGATTTGTAAAGGGAAAAAGGCACCTCCTAACCCCTCAAGATACAAGGCAAGACAACTAGTCTTAAGAGAATCACAAGTTCAAATAAAAGCACTTATGTATAAGGAGGAAGAAAATTATGCTCACGTGTTTATTAGCCACAGGTCTGCTTCCTGAGGATTGTCACTTAACGAGTAGCCAAAAGCTGAAAGCTGACCAGCCATGTATTCACTGTCGCTCTGAAACAATGCAAAAATGGGACGAAAACATTTAAATAGAGTGAAAAAGAATTCCACTCTAACAACCATTGATGAATAAAATAAATGCAGGTGATACTAGCTTCAATCTTATTAAAACAAGACAGGACTGCAGATTAACTGAGAATTTCTAACCTCTTCCAACTCCAGTTGGCACTTTTTCTACAATTAGCGTTAGAATTTACACAAGGGAAGCAAACATGATAATGATCCCTTTTGACGATCAAAGTGACAGGTTTTGCGCCAACTATTCTCCTACATTTTCCTCTGTCATCCATTTTTCTTTCTTTCGTTCAACTTGTTTCCAAGACCACATAAAGCCATCAAATTTGTTTCTTAAAGGTTTTTAAAAATACCCAATTCTACAATCATGCAATATTTATTCCAATAACCAATGAAGCCAAAATTTCCTAAACAATTTGCATCAAGCTCCTTTCTAGTGAGAGGAAATATTCCTCCTATTCTCAGCTAGCAAAACAGTTCTCTCTCAAATTTAAGGATTGTTCACCATAATTATCTGCAACAACATTCTCTCCGCCCCATTGAAGGTCCTAAATTATGAACTCAACCGAATGCGTCCACTAAAAGATGAATTGTGAGACCTTTTGAGAAATATAGTAAATTACCATCTTCAAAAAAAGAAAAAAGAAAAAGAAATGAAGAAATGAAGGGGGGAAAAACTTGCCTGGTTGTGTGAGCACCCAAAGGTCTTAATATATATCGTCTGCAGAGAGAAAGAAGCTTATAATTGAAAGGAAGAGAGAGAGAGAGAGAGAGAGAGAGAGAGAGAGAGAGAGAGACCTGAGTGCCAGGGATTTTGGGAGAGGGAGAGTCTTGGGTTTGATAGAACTTATCGCTCCTCTTCTTCTTGAGATTCACTCCAACGCTGCTTAAAGGCAAGCGAAACCCAGGAGGAGCACCAGCTCCCACTACCAAATCCTCTATGTCGTCCATGAGAGAGTGAGAGAGAGAGAGAGAAGAGGGGATGCCACAGTTAATTGTGTAATTGACAAATTGTATGCTAAAACAGTTGTCGAGCATGGGCTCCTTTTAAGCCAATAGAGGGTTTGCAAAATCCAACCATGACCCTAATTTTCAATTTTTTATTTTTTATTTTTTGAAAAAAAAACAGCTATTATGTATATTTAAAATGGCTTTATAACATAATAATACCAATTGTAATGTCTTATGCATTATGTAAAACTAGAATTTAACCAACGGAAGGAATAAGATGTTTTTTTTCAACTAATCTAGAAATTTCTGTCCCTCATTTTTTTTTGTTTTGGGAGTGTTTTATTAGAGAATTTTGGAAGAGATGAATCATAACTTCTTTAGCAACAAAAAGATTTCACAAAAATAAGTTAACAAATTGACGTAGTTTGATGTGATACGTTAAATTGTAAAACTATCTTTTTAAAATAAATCTAACGTATTATATAAAAACATGTCAGTTTGTGTTTATTTTTATGGAATTTTTTGTAATTATAGTATTTTTCTTTTAGAATTCATTAGAAATGTACCGCACTCACTCAAACTGAGTAATTTATCAAAATTATTGTAACAATTATTCCCCCTTCCACATAATAAACATCTCATATTGATTTATTTGGCGGATCTCATTTGTCATTTCTTTTATTCTTTATATCCACCCTTTTTTTTTTTGAGAAAACTGTACTCATTCTCATTCAGTTGTAATAAAAGAGTCAATTACATGCCATATCTTCCATTACAGCAGAATAAATAACATTTGGTCCCTCTTCCATCCGTATTTGCTCTCCATCCATCTGTAATGCCTTCCTTGATAGAGTATGAGCTGCACTGTTTCCTTCCCTATATGTGAACAAGGCTTGCCAGTTTGATCTATAAATGAAAAGATATGCTTGATATCTTCCAATAGCTCCCCAGATAATGACCATTCCTGCTCGCAATCTGTATTAGCAATCACGGTATTATTCCTCGGCACTCATTGCTTCTATCTTTGCAATTGTCAATGAAGATGGCACCTTATTACCCCATGCTTACACAATTTTATTTTTCGGATTTTCAACTGGCGAAGGAAATAAGAATAAAGGGGAGTTAATAGCATTTTGCTCTCAACGGCTTGGCCATGTAAATAAAAAGAAATTTGGCATCCTTGATTGGGAGCATAGAGCGAGTAACCGTGTTCATGCACCATCCTGATTAAGGTCAAATACAAAGTATCCTTTTTTTGGAAAAACTTTTGCATTGTAAATTATTATTATGTTTACAATCGACAGGCATAATTACAGAATGAATACAATATAATTGAGGATACAATCGAAAACATGTGAATACAATAACTTCGGTTATCAGAGAAATAATTGCAAGACCTCATGCTCTTCTCAGATTCTTTACACCTTCTCTTCTCCTACACAGGATAATTCTCAGATTCTTTGCACCTTCTCTTCCCCAATTATCCACCTTGTCAACCAGTTCAGGTCTTCAGTAAAGGATTTACATGAAGAAGGGATGATTCCAAGATCAGCACCAATTTGATCGTACTCCTTGAGAGCTGCTCGCATCTCTGCTTCAACAGCATCATCTACAATGTCAACTGTGCCCATGCATAGGGCATCAGCATAGTGCTTCTCCCTCTCACTATCATTTTCAAAAGGTTCCATAGCAGGGCCCTGCAGGTTCCCAAATATATGATAAATTTATGCCGATCAAATGAATTGTACCACAACACACGAATGTGAGACTAGTCCCATGATATCCAACAAAGCATACAAGACTTAAACCAGTAACATTTTTTGATTCCGTTTTATCAACTGTTGGTCAGATGGCGGAGGTTGTATAATTGTAATGAAGAAACATAAATATAAGTCGGGATATATATATATATATATATATATATAGGACATAGATTTACGTTGTTTGGCACCTTGTCTATGCCTACAAGGGTCAGGGCAGGGTAAATCAACTCTGAAAATAAACAAATTATAATGGAGCTTTCAAGTTCTCTTTGTTACAAAATGAAGAGGAAGAAGAAGAAATAGGAATGAAGATTAGGTAGAAAAAGGTCTCATGTCTACACCCCTTTTAACATACTATGCGTCTCCCTAAATCAAGTGGTAAAGGCGGCTTGGGGGTATGCTCCCCCCCAAGTTTAAGGCTCAAATCCACTTGAATGCAAACAATCTCTAGGGGTCATCTGACTAGGAGATTTTTCCCTTGAATTACCCGAGGCGCACTTGCTGGAAACTCATTGCTGAAGGCCTATACAACCCCGAGATTAGCCAAAATGCTGTTCCCGGACACCCGGTTCCAATAAAAATAAAAAAGATACTAAGCGTCTCCCTTGCTTGTGATGATTGTTCTGTTTTTACTAGTTTATGTGCCATATCTCTTCAGTTGGTGTGGCAACTAGCAAGGTTCAGGTCTCGATTGTAAGCTATCAGGGCCTGAAGATTATAAAGTCCATTGTCCAAAGCAACAGGCACTACGCCACTACCAGATCCATGCCCTACCAATTGCTCAGCCAACTGGAGAGAGATGACACACCAATTTAAAAAGAAAAGAAAAACAATCATCACAAGCAAGAGAGAAGCTTGGTATAGAAAAAAGGCTGTAGACTTGAGGGGTGCCTCCCATGGGACTTTTTTCTCCTTCATCTTCATTCTCACTACTTCATCTCTCTTCATCATGTAATAAAGAGGATTTGGAAGCTCCGTTGTAATATGTATATTTTCATAGTGGATTTACCCCTACAGACCCCTGTGGCTGTAGGTCATAACACAGAACCACATAAATTTTGGTCCCAATAATTTTTCCCTACGTATATTTATTTTTCTTCATTCCAATTATGCAACCTCCGCCTCTGCCATCTCTAAACTATCCGACCACTATTGATTGCCCAGCCCAAAAATAGGCATCTACAACTTAGGCCTCATTTGGATAGTGAAATGAGATGAGATGATATATGGATAGTAGTGAAATGATTTTGAGTTAAGATGTTTTATAGAGTTTTGGAAAAGAGAAAGAAAAGGTTGAATAAAAATATTATGAAGTTAAAATATTGTTATAATATTATTTTTACTTTGGGATTTGAAAAAATTGAATTGTTTTTTGTGTTTTGTTTGGAAGTTTGGGAAAGTTGTAATGATTAGATAATGATTAGATGAAAAAGTTAAAAATTTGAAATTAAAAAGTGTTTGTGTTTATGGTATTTAGATATTGAGATGAGATAAAATGAGATGGGATAGGAGGCTCTAGCTATCCAAACCAGGCCTTGATCAATTTGATCAGCCTTTCCATAAAAGGATCATTTCATCACAACTCGCAAGTACTTAACTAGTTCGTCTATATATTGGTTTTTAGACACCTCAACTTTAACAATAGGTACCAAAAATGTCTCTTAAGACTTCAGTGTAAACATCTTGTTTACTGGTAAATGCTTTTAAGCAGGAAGAAGATATCAACTTAAACAAAGCCAACACCAGTGAAAATTCAGCTTTCAAGAAAATCCCAGTCAAACCATCTATAAAGCCCTATAAACTCCTGGAAAAAAAAAAAAAAAAGCACAAGGAGGCATCTCTCACAGTAATGTGTAAAATAAATCTTGAAAACCAAGCTCTGAGATTTATAAACTGCAGGAGCCATCTCTCACCATATTGTAAATGGTCTCAATACTTTTAAGAGAATGACAGCCAAATAATAAAATTATCCGAAAGTTCTAAATATTGTTACCTGACAGAATGCAGCATAATGCTTGTATATCTCACTGTTCTCATCTTGATCACCAAGCAGTGTACCACCATACCAACCGTTATCTTCATCAACTGGCGTCATTGCAAGGTACCTTGAAATCAAAGAACAACAAATAAATTCATTAACCATGAACTTGTCAAAGCGCACACAATAGAGATAAACAATAACTACTTTTTTATAACAGTAACCACTTCTAACATGCTGTTACCGAATAAAATTGACAGGCAAAAACAATATATAAATATTCTAAAACATTCGTTCAATATTCATCTGCTATTCAAAAGTCTTCTGTGTGGGGCACCCGAGTGGGGTACCTGAGTTGAAGTTTCTTAATTTCTTTACCACAAAGTCTGCAAATAGAACATACCTCTGGTCATGTTGAAGAGATGCTTGAAATGACAGAATAAGTAAAGAGGTCTCTGTTATGTAAAACAAAAGATTTTTAGATATATACCCCTGGAAGATATCCTCTTCATTGCTATCGCTAGCAGAAGAAAGCCAGTTTAGGTCACATAAACCATCAACTCTTCTGTCATCCTGAGATCCTCCATTTGCAATTTCCTGTGAAGCACCTTTGGGAGCAGAGCCACTTTCTTCATACTTTCTCTGGCCAAAAAGCCAATTTGGGCTTTTGAGCTGTATTTCACTGGACAAAAATTAATATGATTCAATAACGATGCTTCAACTGCCAATGATATAGACCCTCTCTTTGTATCACAACAACCACACAACCCATTGTGATGTAAAAACTTTCAACCCAAAGAATAAAAATCCCAAACCATTACATATTTACCACACACACATCCGCAATTAACTTTAAGTGGTCTATACACAAAAACTGGAAGCAGAAAGATATGAAGATAAGGAAATTCCTTCCACTTGTCCTCATAACATAAATTCGAAGTGTTTAATAAAAACGAAAGGAGCAACATAGTCAGCATAAAATCAAGGGGGCAAACAAAGTCTAATTAAGAAAAAAAGAAAAAAAGGACAGAGATGTACAACCTTTTTGAGTAATACAAACAGTCAATGACATGAAGCAACACAAATTGCACACAAACAAAATAAATAATTCTTACGTAATAAAAAACTGCAGTAACAGTTGCAAGTATTAGACTTTTGCAGATCAAACACACCAGCAGAATCACATAACTGAATAATCAACAGCAGATGAGAGAGAGAGATAGAGATGCATAAGCAAATAACTGGGAGTTGGATTATCACGGAAGGTAAACATAGGATACAAATCATCAAAAGGGAATGGTTAAGGAAAGGAAATAATTACGCTGCATCAGGTGCCACACTGGAATTTCCTGTACCAGCACCTTGTCTTTGTTCCGGTTCCCTACAGAGTCTTACATTCCTTATTGAACTACACGTCCTCTCTATCAATTTATCAAATGACGTCAACTTTCTCCGTGAGAAGTCTTCCCTACATGCTGGAATAGGGGCAAAAGTAACTCCAGCTCCCCCAACAGGCCTGGCATCAGATTGCGAACTGCAAAATTAAAAAGTACACATCAAACAAAAAGTAAAATAAACAGAGACTAAAGAGAAAGGTAAACAAGAGTTACAAGATTTGGAGGGTGTAGAAGTAGAGAACACCCGCAAAAGCCTTGTCATCTTAGAACTAGAAAGGGTGTAGAAGTAGAGAACACCCGCAAAAGCCTTGTCATCTTAGAACTAGAAAGGGTGATCCTAACGGAGGAGATTTATTGGAGGCAAAAGTCAAGGGCATTGTGGTGGACTGAGGGTGCGTAATGTAAGGGTCTTCAATAAAACACTTTTGGGAAAATGGTTGTGGAGGTATCATAGGGAAGGAGAGGGCTTATGAAGAGAAGTGATAGAGTTTAAGTATGGAAGCATTTAGGGAGATTGGTGCTCTAGTGAAGTTAAGGGGGCACATGGTGCGGGATTATGGAAAAACATAAGAGCCGGATGGGAAAGATTCTCTTAATTTTTCAGATTTACAATTGGAAGAGGCAACAATGTTTACTTTTGGCACGATGTGTGGTGTGGTGACACGGCCCTTAAGCAAGTGTTTTCTATGCTTTACCAAATTGCTTGTGATAAAGAGGTTGTTGCGTCTGATTTATTGGTACTCTCCAACGGTGTTGTCCATTGGAATGTGAGATTTTCAAGAGCGGCTCAAGATTGGGAGTTGGACATGTTTACTGGTTTCTTTGATTCGTTATATGCTAATTGGCAATGAGATGAGGGATAGGCTGATGTGGGATCCGAGTGGAAATAAAAAATTCTCAGTCTGATCTTTCTATAAGGCTCTCTTGGGATTTTCTAATGATCATAGCTATCTTTGGAAGGCTATGGAAATGCAAAATACCTTCTAAGATTGCCTTCTTCATTTGGACTGCATCTCTTGGGTGGATTCTCACCTCGGATAATCAGAGAAAACGTGGTCTCATTATTTCAAATCGGTGCTTTATGTGCAAGAGTGATGGGGAATCAGTTGATCATCTTTTATTACATTGTGAAGTGGTTCGGTGTTTATGGAATGAGATCTTTAATAGGATAGGGGTGGCGTGGGTCATGCCTGGAAGAGTTAGGGATATTATGTGCTGCTTGAGAGGTATTGGGGGAAATGCCCACATCGCTGCTGTGTGGAGAATGATCCCTCACTGCATTATGTGGTGCTTGTGGCTGGAACGAAACAAGAGGTGCTTTAAAGACATGGAGCATTCAATGGATGAGCTGACACGATTTTTTTACAATACATTATTTTCTTGGGCTTTGGCCATTATTTGTAATACGGACAACCTTCAAGATTTGCTTGTAACTCTCACTAGAGCTTAGATGTAATTAGACATATTCATTGGATACTACTAGTGTACTTGGGCGATGCCTTTTATATCAATAAAATTTTACTTTTACCTAAAAAAAAAAAAATAAAGAGTACCCTCTCAAACCTTCCCACATATTTCTCATCATTATGTCCTCTCCCAGCTAGTGTTGCCTTACGGATTGAGAAACTCCAACGAGATTTTCTGTGGAGTGGACTTTTTTTTTTTTTTTTTATAAGTAAAACACCTTTTATTAACAAAAGAATGGAAAAAATGCCAGTTACAAAAAGTCCTATGCCCTAGCTAAGTAGGCGCATTAGAAGTAAGGAAATCATGTAGGTCCATGCCCTCAAAGTCCACAGCAATAGCCCAAGTACAGAGAATTCTAAAAAATAAAACTTTTAGCTCATCCACCGATCTCTCCTTGTCCTCGAACGTCCGCTCGTTTCGCTCCTGCCACAAACACCACATAATGCATATAGGAATTATCTTCCAAACCGCTTTGATCTGCTGCATCCCTCTGATGTTGTGTTAGACCCCCACGTCGAGTTGCCTCTAGGGAAGCCGCACATGCCCTAGTCATGGTGGGGGAAGACACCTTGGCTAGCCCTCAACCATGCCTTGGCTCGTGGGAGACCACCCACGGGGCGCCCAGCATGCGGGCTAGCAAGGTTAGTGGGCGACTGCCCAAGCGCGCAGCACAGTCCGCACACGCACCTCAGCCTGCGCGCACAGCCATGCGCGCGGCACAGCCCGCACGCGCAACTCAACCCGCGCGCGTAGCCATGCGCGCGGCACAGCCCATGCGCCTGGCATGGGGCGTAGCAGCGCGCCGCACGCCCACGCACATTCCAGTGCGCAGGCCCACGCGCACGCTAATGGGCCACAAGGCCATGCGCACACCCTTGTGCCGCACGGCCAGCCCAGACAGACTAGCCAGGCCAGCCAGAGCGCGCGCGCACGCACAGATCACCAGCATGCCGCACGCCAGCACCTGCCCAAGCCCACCATCCTGCCGCACGCTAGCGAGGTTAGTGGCATGCCACCAGGAATGCCATCCAGCGCACGGCTCCAGCCCGTGCCTTGCAGAGCAGGCCAGTGGCATACCCACCAGGCATGCCATCCAGCGCATGGCTCCAGCCCATCCCTTGCAGCCAACGCCTAGGCCACCAGCCTAGGCCATGCCACACACCACCATGGCTGACCATCAGCAAGCCATGCCGCACCACTTGACCATGGACCAGCCCGAGACCACCATGCACCACCTTAGCCCATCATGGGCCATGCATGCCACGGCTAGACTTGGTCCATGGCCACTATCATATTGTTTTCTTTATTTATTTATTTTATTGAAAGGACCTATTGGGGGTTTCCAAGTTGTTTTTCTTATAAATAGAACCTTATGCAATTGCTTTAGGATCTTTTGGCAAAACTCTTAGTGAGAGAATATTTGTTTGAGAGATCATTTTTCGGTACCTTTGCACTTGGGCAATTTGGGTACAATTCGTGAATCCCAAATTGATTTATCAATATATGAGGTTTATTCATTTCTTGTGCAATTCGTGAATCAAGATTTGATTGTGTTTGTTTGTTCATTTGTTTATTCAAGTGCAATAGTGTTCTACACTTTGTCCTTGAAAGTTCATCATTGTTCTTGAGGTTCTTCACTATTGTTGCTCTTCCAATCCTTTTTGCCCTAGATTTCGACCAACATAGGTGTTAGTCAACTTTCCATAAGTTGATTGACTCTCTCTTGTTGCCCTAGCCGAACATCATCTCTTGTCAAGCCAAGTCCAATTCGGCAAACACTTGCCATATTGAGACTTGCCTAGCCGCCCACTCTTCTTACCAAAATTAGTGTTCCTACATTTTAGGAACCCTAATTGACCACACCCTTACCATAGCCGGCCATATACATTTACCATTTGAGTTCCAAGAAATTAGGAAACTTTCCTAATTTCACTCAACTACCCAATTCGGCTAACCCTAGCCGCCCAACACATCATCCACATTCCAAACCCTAGCCGTCCATCTCACTTTCCCAAACCCTAAACACTAGTTCCAAGTGGCGCCAACCCTAGCTCTACACTAGTGCCGTGCGCCCCTACCATCATCCTAACCATACACTTCCTTGACCAAATCTCATCATCCCAACACTCATACTAGCCTAAACACTTAACCTCACCATCTCCTATTGGCCATTTTGACCATCATTGAACGTGGACCAAGCAAGAGAGGAACAAGGTCTCGGTCACTTCAAGACTACCATTGGCTTGGCGAACCAAGTGTTTGGGGACTAGACCGAGGTCCCTAACATGTTGGTCCAACACGCCATCGTTGCCACCACGGTCTTCGGCATAACCCACGCTAGATCTAGTCTACTAAATACCTCGTTCTAGAGTTCCCTTACTAACTCGCAATGTAGAAGAAGATGATCCACCGACTCACCCCCTCTTCTACACATGCAGCACCAATCTGCAATGATTTCCCTCCTTTTCCTCAGGTTGTCGGTAGTGAAAATCTTTTCCAATGAAGTTGTCCACACAAACAAAGAGGCTTTAGGGGGTGCCTTGTGCCTCCAGAGCCTTTTCTAAGGAAGCTAACTATCAAGCTCTTGTGTTAGAGCCTTATAAAAGGAGCAGACAGAAAAGATGCCTTTCCTTGTAGGTATCCACCACATACCATCTTCATGTTGCATGTTCAGTCGTATGGAGTATATTAGGCTATAAAAATCTACAAAACTGCTCGTTTCCCAATCCTGTGCCGCCCTATGAAAGTTAATATTCCAATGAATCCGCCCTCCCGAGATCCCCATAACTTCTGCCACTGTGATATCTTTGACACTTGCAATCTGGAAAAGTGAAGGAAATAGCTCTGGTAGGGCACTACCACCACACCAAACATCTCTCCAAAATCTAATCTTGTTTCCTACGCCCACCTGACGTCTAGAATGTCGATTAAAGACCCCCCACCCTTTTCTTATATGTTTCCACAGGCCCACTCCATAAGCCCCCTTAGCTTCTCTAGTACACCATCCCCCCTATAAACCACCATATTTATGTTCAATCATCATTTTCCACAAGGCCTCTGGTTCCTTGCTAAATCTCCACAACCATTTGCCAAGTAACGCCCAATTAAACATCCTCAAATTTCTTATACCCAAGCCACCATTAAAGATAGGACGACACACCGTCTCCCACTTAACTAGATAGGAAGACACACTGTCTCTTTGTAACTTCTCGATACGGGCCACCACTCCTGCCGGTATAGGGAAAAGAAACAAAAAATAGGTTGGTAGATTAAAGAGTGTACTCTTTGATCTGTGGAGTGGACTTGTTGACAAGTTTAAGCCATTTAGTTGGTTGGGACAAGTTCTGCTCTCCAATGAGGGGTGGCGAGTTGGGAGTTTGCAATTTGAGGGTCTTCAATAAGGCTCTCATTGGGAAATGGTTGTGGATATATAAATATGAGAGAGAAGTATTATGGAAAGTGGTAACTGATACTAAGTACGGGAGTATGAGGGGGGGTTGGTGCTCTAATGAAGTTAGGGGGCATATGGAGTGGAGTTATGAAAAGATATCCGGAAAGGTTGGAGGTTTTTCTCTAGCCACACTAGGCTATGTATAGGGGATGGTAATAGAATCAGTTTTTGGCATGATGTTTATATCTCTATTTTCATAATTGCACGGGAACAAGATGCTTTGGTGGCTGAATTGAGGGAAATTACTTTTTTATAATTAATAAAATTTATTGATCCTCAAAATTAGGCATAGCCCAAGTACACAAGTAGTATACAAGAGATAAATACCAAATTACAACCTACAGACAAAAAAGAAGCATACAAGTCATTAAAACTATCCCCCTGAATGTTCTCTATTTTCAAAACATCTTCTACTCCTTTCATTCCATATACACCACATAAGACATAGAGGCACCATCTTCCAAACATTCGCTATTTGGCGATTTCCTTGTATTCCACTCCAAGAAGCCAAAAGATTCACCACCCTCTTAGGCATCACCCAAGCAATGTTCAGTCTTATAAAAATTTCATCCCATAGAGCTTTTGCCACATCACTAATGGCTGACTTGAGGGAAATTGCTAATGGCTCACAATAGTGGAATGTGAGTTTCATTAAGGAGGCACGCAATTGGGAGGTTGATGTCCTTGTTGAATTCTTTAACTTGTTATACACCATTGGAACTGATGATACAGTGGTGGATAAGTTGGTTCGTCTCCTTCTAGTAAAGGAAAGTTTTTGTATGCTCTTTCTATGGGTTCTCACTACTCAAGCTAGTAATCACTTTCCTTGGAAGGCATTTGGAGGAGTAAAGCACCTCTTGAGGCTGTTTTCTTTTCTTTTTTTTTTGGGACCGCATCCTTAGGGAAGGTTCTGACCATTGACAACCTAAGGAAACGTGGGTTTATCCTTATTGATTGGTGTTGTATGTGCAAAAATAGTAGCGAAATAGTGGACCATTTACTTCTACATTGTGAGTTTGGAAAGGCCTCGTGGAATGACTTTTTCAGCAAAATGGGATTAGCATGGGTTATGCCGGGAAGGGTGGTTGACCTATTAGCTAGTTGGAGAGGGATCAAAGGGATACCACATATTGCAGCTGTGTGAAAGATGGCTCCCATTTGTCTACTTTGGTGCATTTGAAGTGAAAGGAATGACCGAAATTTTGAGGATCAAGAGTGTTCCTTGGAAGAGTTTGAGCTTTTTCTAGAAGGCTTTATTTATGTGGGCCACTGTTATAGACTTTAATGGTCTCAAATTTCATGATTTCCTTGTACCCGTTTCTAGTTCCTAACTAGGTGTAATCATATGTATTCTTCATGTGTACTTGGCCTATGCCTATTTCAATATCAATAACATATCTTCTAACTTGTCAAAAAAAAAGTTAAACAAAAATAAGAAGCTTAAGATCAATGAAGAATGCAAGAAAAAAAATGATATGCCGAGAAAGTGTAGCAAGCAAAATAAGAAAGACAATCTAAGATGTACAGTGCAATCAAGTGTAACATGTGGGTGCACCTGTGGGTGTGGGTGCACTTGAGGAAAAGGGAATTTACCACTTAACCGGGAAAAGGTCATCTCCAATCCCAGATACATGGAGATAGTAATCCGAATCTAGCTCCCAAAGAGCAGGTTTTCCTTCCCTTGGTTGGAAGTAACCCAAAATTCTGCCAAACCCATCAAAAGATGACAGTTTGAGATGATTTTGTTAGGAGAACAAAAAGGAACACAACACAAAATAAAACAAAGATGAACTAGGAAATTAAAAACAAATACCAGCATCGGCAAAACTAAAGAAGTCCAGTACCCAAAGATAGAAGTTGTTAGCAAAGTCAAAAGCTAAAGAATGGCAATTCAGGATTTCAGAAATATCATCCATTTCAATTTGGAAAAAAGAAAGAAAAGAGCATTCCAAAAATAAAAAAGGAACTATAATAGGGAGGATTAAGTACAAATTGATAGCATCTTGCTTTTCACCATCAGTGTAAGTATTGCTGTAGTATCGCTTGATAGACTTCAAAAACTCTCTTGATTGGGTGGTAGCTTTCCACTTTCCTTGCCTCTCTGTAAACACCTGATGATCATAATAAAGCATTGACAAGCAGATGTTGTATGTCCTCAATTAACTAAAATGAACAAAAATATGTACTTTTTTCTACTAAGGAGGTGATATAACTTACTGTATTGTGAGCTTCAGACCCACCATACTGCTGAGCAAGAGCATCCCCCATACTTTGATACATATCCATTAGAGCTGAAGCAATGGTACTATCAGGGTCCACTTTAGGCATGTCTGTTAAACCCATTGCATGGAGTTGGCGCCCTAAAGCTGCAAGGCCATAAGCATACTGGGCAACATTTGTACGATCCAAGCAGTCAATGCAGTTAGTGCGCAGAACTCCACTTTGAAAACAGGGTGCTTCACCACCAGAGTAATCTTTTCCATTTTGTTGGATAAAATCAGTTTCTCTGTCTCGACTAGCTAAAGAATTTAGATTTTCATTACAGCTTCCAATCCTAGGCAGATCCCCTGAATTAGCTCTCAGATCTCTAAGTGAAGTATCCCTGTGAAATGAAAAATGAACTATATAAAGAGAACGACAACTGAATCCTAAACCAAGGTAATTAAACAATATATCATCGCACTTTATGCTTAGAAAAACCAGATCAAAGTATTCATCATGCACAAAACAATCACATCTCATGAGAATCACACACTAATCGATATGATGGTATACATGAGTAATACTTTTGTTTATAAGTTGTATATGAAAGTAATACTAGTTACCAATACCTATATCCAAGAAAATAGTTGTATCTCCAGTGTCCTTTTAACTTTTCTTTTTATAAATAATAAGAGATTTTATTAATACAAGTAAATAGGCAAAGCCCAAGTACACATGAAGTATACAAGGAGAAACACCGTCCTTTTAACTTTTATTAACAAATTTATTTATATCATAAAAGATAGCGAGGGAAGTTCGGTTGTGAAAGTAGTGCTATTACAATGCTATTCAGGAGATTTTATTAATGCAAGTAAATAGGCATAGCCCAAGTACACAAGAAGTAAACAAGCAGAAACACTGTCCTTTTAACTTTTGTTAACAAATTTATTTATATCATAAAAAATAGTGAGGGAAGTTTGGTTGCCAAAGTAGTGCTATTACAATGCTATTTAGCATTGTCTTACATGGACTCTTTTGAAGAGAACTAATCACTCCCTTATGATGCAAGGTCTTTTAGTGAGATCATTGATTAGATGTCTGCTGCAGGCAAGCCCCTTTCACTTCTCCCACTTCTTTTCTAAAGTTTCATGACTGAAAGTTTGGGTAATAAACAAGAGGAATTCTATAACTATTCTCGCTTCATATTAAGCACAGAAAATTCCCACTCCTTCCTCAAAACTTAGATATTAAAACAATACATCAGTGCCACAATTGAGCAAATATGATAGTTGGCAGAACCTCATTCTAATTGTGTTGTAAAAGTAATTCAAGTACCTTAAACAAGAGATGTTCCATTTCAGGAATCTAGCTTTAGTCATATTTTGTATGTCTTTTTTTTTTAAAAGTAAAATAGCATTTTATTAATAGAAGTAAATAGGCATAGCCCAAGTACACAGGAGGTATACAAACAGCATACACCTAGTTACAGAAAAAGGAGCTAGAAAAGAGATACAAGAAAGTCATTGAAGCAAGCTCCATTAAGTAACAAGAGGATGCCCAGGAATAAAGTATGGAAGAAGAAATTCCTAAGCTCATCCTGAGAACACTCCTTATTTTGTATGTCTTAAACCTTACATTCTAAGATCAGCTCATTTGCACAAATGTGCCTTAGAAAAGTAATTGTAAATGGAACATTTATATATATCCAATTCATTTTCACAACCTTTTTTTTTATAAGTAAATCTTTTTCATAACCCAACTAAGATAGAAGGCCAGCCAGGGTTTTGCCATCAAAAGAATACCATAAATTCTTAAGTGGATAAACAAGTTTAGGAAGAAACGCATGCCTTCCTGTGCTTGTTCGACTAATTTTGTTAGCCCTCTTAACACTGGTAGGTTTACCGCTGAAGTAGAAGCCAGTTAGATCAAGTGCTTCACTTGCTACAGCACCTAAAACTGCCAAAACATTGGCAGATTTGCTTTGGAACAGCAGAAATACAGATTGGTTATCAGAAAGTTAAAAAATTATACAAAATTAAAAATAAGAAAGAGACAGAAAATGAAAAAAGCAACTTACCTCTTTGCAAACTTGTGAAAATCCCAGTGAATAAATTTAAGATGGTTTTCTTCAGAAAGAATCTGGTTCAGATACCCAACCGCATTTGCAAACTCACGCCTAAGCATCATTTCTCTAGGCCTTTTTTCAACAGTCTGCACTTTAACATATAAATGAGTTCTAGGAATATAGAAGTTAAAATAAATATTGCACACATGAGAAAATAAAAGGCTAAGAGCATGTTTTTCAATGTTTTGTATATGTGCATTATGAGGATAAAATTCACAAATTTGTGAGATATTAAAAATTTCCTGGGTAAGTAATTCAAGATTTTATCAAAAAATGCAAGGGCATAGCCTCCCCAATACATAGGTAGTGTACAAGAGGAACAGCTAGCTAGAAATGGAAAAAGAGAAAATAAAATCACAAAAACTTAGCTCACTACAATCTATTGAAGCTACCTAAAGGAAATTTTAAGCTCCTCCAACATCCGCTCGCGATTAAAAAAAAAGGTCTCATTTATTTCCCTCCAAATACACCATGCTGGACAAATAGAGACCAACTTCCGCACTGCTGCAATTCGTGAGCTGCCATATAACCCTCTCCAATTGGCAAAGAGATCTCTTGTTTTTTCATCGGTAAACAAGTTTTTATTGATCGAAAGAGTAAACAAGAGCCCAAGTACGGGACATATACAAGAGCAATGCCTAAGCATGCCAGTTTAGTGATACAAGGTCTTCATGAAAATCAATTACAATCAACCAGTAAAGTACTAAAAAATAAGTTTCTAAGCTCATCCATTGACTGCTCTTGATCTTCAAAATTTCTTTCATTCCTCTCCCTCCAAATGCACCACCATAGGCATATTGGAACCACCTTCCATATTGATGCAATGAGATCTGTTATCCTTAAAGTTAATTCCCAGGAAGGTTTCTATAATTCCCAGATTTTTTATAGGCTATTTTAACTGTCTATTAAGTCTACATTGATGCACCTATGCAACCACAGCATGTTGGAGAAAGTTAAAGGGAGTGCGCCAGTTCTTGAATTTCAGAATAAAGAAAGTGACACAAGAAATTTCAGTAAGAAAAAGTAGCAGCAGATTGCACTGGGTATTAAATCTAAACACCAGATAAATAACAGCAACATCCCAAATTTAAAATCTTCTATTTTTTTTTTCCTTTTTTCTTTGGCCAATGTGAAATTAATTCAAAGCCACCAATGAAGCACCAGGAAAATGAAGAATCCAATATCTTTACGGTAAGTTAAGTTATTGCCCTGAAAAAGAATACAATATCATGTAAACAAAAACTATGTCTTTTCAAATAGATGCAATTAATGATGCATTTAAGATCACCTTAATTAAATTAAGCACTATAATTGGATTGCCATATCTCCTTGCCAGGTCCTCAAAATGCAATCGTGTTGCCTCATATGTGGGGTCATATCTCTGCACTGAATTCAAAAGGAGAACAATGACTTTATTTACATGAAGCTGATAATATAAAAGCAAACATAAGATTCAGCAGAAATTCAGTACCAAAGCAATCTAAATTTGGAAAATAGACATTCTTACGTATTATATCAGGTTTAGGACTAAATCTTGAAGCTTCTTGGGACCAGAAAAGTGGAATTGAACCACGCATCTGCACAACAGAACTCATTCTTCCCTTGCATGACCCAGCTTCCTCATCAAGGACAATCTGCTCTGTTTCAACATCATTTGCAACCCTTCCCCGATCATTAACTCCCCTTTTCAAGTAACTGCAATTTATGAAAACCACTAAACCAATAAAATCAATTGTGTGCAATCATCACAAAATGTCCTAAATAAGATACTTGCAAACAACTTCTCTGTATTATTGAACTGAATAAAAAGTTCCTATAATTAGAAATAAATGCTAATTTGAAGTGTTAATGTTTCTATAACCCTCAATGGCTCTCAGGATAATCTATCCTTTTTTTATGCTTTCAGTTGCATCATAATTACCTAAAAGGTGACTCCTAGTTCTATTACTACTCTAATTTATAATTCTACATTAAAAGAAATAACAAAGAAATGAAATCGAAATGAACCAATGGATTCGGTTATGGAATATGGATTTGTTGCTGTTGTGTGTGTTTGTTCTTAATTTGGCCAAATTTGAGTTCACAGGACCCATGTGCAAATCAAATTGAGATAAGCATGTAATAGTTTTAGCAGTCGCATCATAGGTAGTCAACAGTTGAAACACTTTTTCATTCGCAGGGTGGTGCGGTAATCATAGGCAGTTCATTTTTGGTGCTGCTATATAAAGGGGAAAACCATAAATTCCCACAATTCTTGCAATGGTACTTTTAGTCTTTTCTTAATTGTGATTATTCTAGAGTTCTCTAGAAATATTAGGATTGTTTTACTCAAATTTCAAGTTGTCATGTATCTATCAGGCACATTCCATTTTGAGCAATCCTGGTACTAGTAGGGTAAATGATAGTAAATAACCTTTATAAATATGCTTCAACATACTTAAAGGAATTAGAGTTCAAGTGTTAAGGCAAGTTTATCAAGTATGTTCTATTTGCTTTTTGTGCATTATCTCATTCATAGCCAAAGAATAGTCTCTTGAAATTCTATTTCCTACCCAATTTACAACCAAAATCATAGCCCTTCCCATATATCCTTTAAGACTCTTTAGATACCAAAGCTTTCATTAAATCTCTAACCATATGATAACCAACAAACCCTAAATTAAAGCATCATAATCCTTCTTAAGGAACCACTTGCTTACAAAGCTTAAGCTAATATGAAAAGACAAATTTAATCATTTAACTATTATCCTATCATCTCCCATTATAAATGGACCCAGAACCCTCAATGAGGGAGGTTAACAAATGATAAAATATCACTCTTCCCTACACTTGAGTAAATAGGAAACAGTGGCTCAATCACTCAACCAAAATTTCTAACAATGTCTGCGTTGCTACCCCGACAAATTTCTGGCAGCCAGATTTCTTTAAAAAAATGGCTCCTCCATTTTTGTCCCTTAAAGTATAATGGGAAGGAAAGGAAGAAAGATAGAAAGAAAGAAAACCAACCACTATTGGTTTTATTTCCTAATTTATCTCATATAATCAATTGTAGGGAAGCTTCCAAATATCTCATACATAACTTCTTGAAAAGTATGGTAATTTCATCTGAAATGAAAAGGGCCCAACCCAAGTACACAAGTACAAAATAGGAAATTCCCAAATAGAGGGATGGAGAAAAAGAACACAATTTCATCAAGTCTAGAATTTATAAGTAAGAAGAATTTATTAATCCACATAATTAGGCAAGGCCTAAGTACACAGGAAGTATACAAGAGATGAACCTAATTACAAGCTAAGTGTTGTGAAAAACAATCTTTGAAGGTCACAAAGGAACCATCATCCAATCCTCTAGATTGCTATGGTTACTGAGGGGACTTCAACAATAAGCCATCAAGTTTACCACCCATTGGTATTCCACAAATCAAAGCCATGTAGAAGATGGTTCCTATTTGTATTCTCTGGTGCTTATGGTAGGAGCGAAATGACATGTCGTTCGAAGACAATGAGCAATCTCTTGAGGATCTTAGATCTTTTCTTGTTAGAACACTATTCCTATGAGCCATAGCTATAGATTTTAATGGTCTAGACCTACATGACTTTTTTGTTTCCTTTTCTTCATCCTAGATAGTTGTTTCCTCTTGTATACCATCTTGTGTACTTGGATTATGCCTATTCTATTAATACAATCGTTTACTTACCAAAAAAAAAGTTCACCACCCATTGGTGCATGACCCACTCAATCCCAAACATACAAATATCGATGCCCAAAGATCCATACCCACCTTGTGGTGAAGCAAAAGATGATCAATAATTTCTCCGCCCAGCTTGCACATACAACATCAGCCCTTTACTATGAAATTTCTCTTCTGCTTGATTTCCACTATTAAGACATTCCCTAACACTACCATCCAAACAAAGAATGCTACCATTTACTGCACCTTGTTTCTCCAAATATTCTTCTAGGGGAAAGGAGGACCATCTTCAGCGATGAGCATATGCTAGAAAGACTTTACCTCAAAGGTATGTCTTTTGAAAAGAAATAGTCCAGGAGAGCTTATCAACATCACCACCTCTCAGCTTGGAAGAGTACAAACAATTGAAAAACAAAGAGATCATTTGCACTCCCAGTCATGCACTCTCTAATAAAAGTTTTTTTTTTTTTAATATAGTTAATAAGAAATTTTATTACCAAGAATAGGCAAAGCCTAAGTACACAGGACGTATACAAAGGAAATACCTATTACATACTAGAAAACAAAAAAGGGGCTAATACAAATTCTGAAAAATTTCAGAATTCAGTACAAGAGTCTTTAGCCCATAAACACAAAGTACTAAAGAAGACATCCCTAAGTTCTCCCAAAGAAAGTTTTTTGTCTTCAAAGCATCTCTCATTCCTTTCCAACCAAAGACACCACACCAAACACAAAGAAATCATCTTCCATACGGCAGCAACTCATTTTCTTCCCACAAAACCATACCAACATGCAAGTAGATCCACCACTTCCTTAGGCATCACCCAATTTAATCCCATTCGACCAAAAACCTCATTCCACAAAGACCTAACCACCTCGCAGTGAAGGAAAATATGATTTACAGATTCACCATCTTTCTTACACATGACACACCAATCCACTATATCTATGGTCAAAACTTTACCAAGAGAAACTACCCAACAGAAAAATGGCACCTTAGTAGGAACCTTCACTTTCCATATGCTTTTCCAAGGGAACTGACAGCCACAGTGACAAGTTAACTCCTTATAAAAGAACTAACTGAAAACCTGGAATTTCCTACATGATCCCACAGCAGACTGTCCTCCCTACCCTGCACCACTCTTGAATTATAAAGTCTTCCCAAAAAGTCAGAAACAACATTCACTTCCCAATCATTAACATCTCTAACAAAATCTACATTCCACTGGATAACATTCCCTTGGGGTCTATTCTCATAGATCTGCAAAATTTCTACAACTGACACCTCCTTACAACGAGATATGCTAAACGACACTGAGAAAGCAGTCTTCAAGGCCAAAACCCACACCACAAATTGCGTCAAATCATGTCATGCGTAACTTATACACGATTTTCAATGATTAATCCTTAATCATTGCAGCGTGTCCCTCAAAGAATCATGAAAACTCAATCCCCTCCTACTAAAAGCAAACAAAAGTTCCTTAAGATAACTAGAACACAAACAATGAGAGTAGCAAGCCTAGGAGACAGGACAGAAGAGTAAAGGGAAAAACATTATATAAATGAAGGTTGTTGCAAAACAGAAGAATTGAGAAACTAGGTGGCAACTTGATTATTCTCCGTGTAAATAAAGAAAAGTAATACAAAAGAGGTTGTACTTATTTGCAAAACCAAAGAGTTGAAAAATCAGGTGGCAACTTGATTATTCTACATATAATAGAAAGACACAAACACAGACACAAGGCATGATTTTTTTTATTAAAAAAATAAAGATTAGAAACATGGGATTCCAAGATCATTAACTTGGTTAAACAAAAAGAGAAGCTGCAAAAACCAAAATTAATGAAAAGGGAGGAGAGAGCATAAAAGATCAATCTCTAAGACAGACAGATAGAGAGAGAGAGAGAGAGTTAAAAAGAGCAGGGAGAGAAGAAAAGAACTAAAGATACACTTGGAAAACAGGAAAAAAAATTCCTGAGAAGAAAAATATATCATTAAAATTCTTATAAAAATGGAAGGAAAAAAATCTCCTGCTTCACTTCTGCCACAAAAGGGTTACTTTAGGAAAAGGAATCCAATGCATAGAGAGAGAAAGGCTGACCTGGCTTGTTGCTCCTCCTCCTTCAGTCCTTCCCTGAACAAAGAGATAAATGCCTATGGGGGTAAAACTTCATATAAACCATTTATGGGATCCAATAATTTGTGGATCACACGCACACACACATGCATATACCATATAATGTTTAGGCAAACACTCAAAAAAGCAATACGCAAGTGCACCTATAGAACGGAGTAGGTGCTTTACATACAGAAAGTCGCCTGCAACAAGTTTATTTTGCCAATTCATTGCCTGAACTTTCTTTCAGGTAAGTTTCCTAAATTACTGGGATGGTACAGAAAAATAAATTTCAAAATCAACAATAACAGAGGATTTGAACCTCCAGTAACATCCACCCTTAATTATATAAAATTAAAACATTCAGTATTGATTGATTGAATAGGAAGGCTTGGATTGTTATAGGAATAAATTATCATCTTTCTTTTTTTTTATAAGTATAAATTATCATCTTTCTTTTTTTATATATAAGTATAAATTATCATCTTTCGGAAAGTACAACTACCAGAGCTAGTTCAAAAACACGCACATTCGCATTCACACTCATGGTACTCAACATGTACATGACATACCATTAGCTTCACAAATAAAACCACCTTTCCTATCAATTCACATGCACTTCAAGCCCTGAGCCCTGTTATTGTGCAAGAAGTCCAGTAATTACTAAAAATTTCCAAGGCTTTAAAATGCATAAACTGCATGAATGTCATTAATGCGTACAAGCACATACCATACCCCTATGGCCCTATCAGCAATAATTTATGTTAAGAATTAAGAAAAAGTAGCTGTACAGCCTCTACCGATATGTGTCTTCGCCAATGCTACCTCAAGTGCACAAATTTGCTCAGAAAAACAAAAGGCTAACCAATTTGAGTTGATTTTAGCATGGGCATCTCTACCATCAATTATCTTCTATAAATGTGTGAAGCAAAGCCCCGATCAAGAGTAGCACATTACCACACTGTTGTTTATCGTGTGGCTTGTAAGCTTCAATGGCACAAAATACACATAATTGTTTCCTCTAGGACTGATTTTTGTATCTAAAGGAAATTCCTAAGGTGTCAAAGCATATTTGGTGCAATTTGACGATCTTCAATTGCCTCTAAAGTTTCCAAGTGTTTATCCAAGCTTCAAGTAAACCACAGTAACATTTTTTTTTTGGTTATGCCAAGTTGATTAGCTACTCACAAAGTGATTATAAAGACTCTTCATAACAAATACTCTTCATGACAGGAAATAGTTGATACAAGGAAAAAAAATTTTGTATTGACGCCTTCATTAGGGAAGATCCTCACAATAGACAACATACAGAAACGCCACATCATAGTCCTGGATTGGAGTTGTATCTGCAAAAAGAGTGAAGAATCCGTAGATCATCTACTACTTCATTGTGAGATTGCTACGACCTTGTGGAATGACTTCTTTGCTCGGATGCAATTAGCTTAGGTGATGCCAAAGAGGGTAATCGACCTCCTAGCTTCTGGGCGAGGCATCCGAGGCAACCTTCAGATTGCAACGGTGTGGAAGATGGTCCCAATCTGTCTATGGTGGTGTATTTGGAGGGAGAGGAATGCAAGAAGTTTTAAAGATTGAGGGTGGTCAATGGATGAGCTTAGAAGTTTATTTTTCAATACTTTACTTCATTGGTCAATTATAATTTTTTTTTTTATCGGTAAATAGAATTTTATTGATCAAAAGAGAGACAAAAATGCCCAAGTATACGGGACATATACATGAGCAAGTTTATGTCTAGTTTAGAGATACAAGAAAATCATGATAGTCCTACAATGAAAATCAATTACAATCGACCAATGGAGTAAAGTATTAAAAAACAAAATTCTAAACTCTTCCATTGATCTCTCTTGATCTTCAAAGCATCTTGCATTCCGCTCCCTCCAAATGCACCATCATAGATAAATAGGTAGCATCTTCCATATGGATGCAATTTGAGAGTTGCCCCTAATACCTCTCCACGCGGCTAGAAAATCACAAACCCTTTCCGGCATCACCCACGCTAATCCCACGCGTGCTAAGACATCGGTCCACAAGGATATAGCAACCTCACAATGTAGTAATAGATGGTCAACGGACTCACCACTCTTCTTACACATGTAACACCAATTTATAGCTATAATGCCACATTTCCTTAAGTTATCTATAGTAAGAATCTTTCCCAAAGTGGCTATCCATACAAAAAAATCTGTCTTTAGGGTACCTTTATCTTCCAAATGCTCTTCCAAGAGAACGGAGCTGAGTTGTGTATGTTCAAGGAATGATAGTAAGAGCGGGCCGTAAAAGCTCCTTTCTTAGAGGGTTGCCAATATATCTTATCTTTACCTTCTCCCAACACTCGAATGGAGTACACAAGATCAAAAAAGGCTGAAAAGTCATCCATCTCCCAATCTTGGGCTTCTCTATGGAAAGTGAGATTCCATTGGGAAAGGCCATTGGAAAAGATGAGTAAATCTGCTATTGATGCTTCTTTCCTTCTTGCTAAGCTATAAACTTGTGGAAAGACATCCTTGAGTGCCCGATCACCGCACCATAAATCATGCCAAAATTTTACCTTCACTCCGTTTCCGACTTTGAAGCTAATATGTGCTGCATAAATGTCCCACCCCCTTCTAATATGTTTCCAAAGCCCAACTCCGTGGGGTCCGCTCACCTCATTGGAACACCACCCTCCCCAAGATTCCCCGGGCTTCAAAGCAATGATGGTTCGCCACAAGGCCTCCCGTTCTTGGTGATATCTCCATAACCATTTGCCAAGCAAGGCTTGGTTAAAAGATTTCAAATTCCGTATACCCAAGCCGCCTTCTTTGATAGGGGAGCAAATTGTATCTCATTTTACCAAGTGAAATTTAAACTCATCCTTGATCCCTCCCCACAGGAAATCACGTTGGAGTTTCTCCATGCGATGAGCCACCTTGGCGGGGAGTGGAAATAATGAGAGGAAATATGTTGGTAAGTTAGAGAGAGTGCTTTTTATGAGGGTTACCCGTCCCCCTTTGGATAAGTACATCCGCTTCCATCTAGCTAATTTCCTCTCCATTTTTTCTAACACATCATCCCATATATATTTCGATTTGAAAGCTGCGCCCAAAGGAAGGCCAAGGTATTTCATGGGCAACTGAGATATCTTACACTCCAAGATGGACGCCAGACTCACCACGTTGGGTACATACCCCACAAGCACTACCTCTGATTTAGCCAGATTCACCTTCAACCCTGACACTGCTTCAAAACATAGTAATAGAGCCCTCAAAGCTCGAATTTGCTCCTGTCTAGCATCACAAAAGATTAGTGTATCATCAGCAAACAGTAGGTGAGATATGTTAAGCGAACCTAAACTTGCTTCTCCCACTGAGAAACCTGATATGAACCCTCCCTCTACCACCCCTGATATCATCTTGCTGAAAGCTTCCATCACAAAAACAAAGAGAAGATGAGAAAGGGGGTCTCCTTATCGCAAACCTCAAGAGCTTTTGAAAAAACCTTTTGACGTGCCATTCACCAATACGGAATAACAGGCCGTAGAGATACAATGATGCATCCAGGAACACCATTTAGTGCTAAAGCCGCATCTCTCAAGCATATAAATTAAAAAACTGCAATTGACGTGATAATACGCTTTCTCCATGTCAAACTTACAAAGGAGTCCCGGCTCTCCCGATTTAATGCGGCTCTCCAGACATTCATTGGCTATTAGTACCGAATCAAGGATTTGCCTACCTTGGACAAATGCATTTTGAGGTTTCGAAATCAAGCTTTCCATCACCTTGCTCAATCTGTTCGCCAATACTTTGGATAAAATTTTGTAAAAACCACCCACCAAACTAATGGGACGAAAATATTTCACTTCAACAGCACTAGGCTTCTTGGGAATGAGTGCTAAGAAAGTTGCATTAAGACTTTTCTCGAACCGCCCGGTTCCATGAAATTCATGGAAAGCCTCCATGATATCATCTTTAAGCACATCCCAACAAGTCTGAAAAAAGGCCATAGAGAAGCCATCAGGACCTGGAGCTTTATCACCCGCCATACTCGACCACCGACCTGACCTCTCCCTCCTCAAAAGGCCTTTAACACCTAGTTCCAATGGTCAATTGTAATTGATTTTAATGGCATGACCATTCATGAATTTCTTGTATCACTAGAACATCACTCCTAGGCGTTGTTGCTCTTGTATATGACCCGTGTAATTGGGCTTTGCCTACTCTTATGATCAATAAAATTTTATTTACCGACAAAAAAAATTGATTTTAATGGCACGTCTTTTCATGACTTCACTGTATCACTAAACTAGAATGCAACACTCTTGTATATGACTATATGTCCTGTATACTTGGGCCTTTGTCTATTGTAAGCTCAATAAAATTATGTATATCGATAAAAAAAAAAAAAAATAGACGATACAACGAGAAAGATTATAAACAAGTGGTGAATGGAGAAATCAAGCCATAATATCTTGCAAAAGACACTTATTTTCATAGATCCTTACAGGTAGATAGTTACAGCCTCCATTAATATTTGAACTAATTCTCTGCCAGGAAACAAGACTGGAGGCTAAAGTGCATCTGAGGTGATACTTAAATCAACTAATTTAGAAAAGTTTGAAAGAAGTTAAAGACAAACTCTGAAAACTAGAAGAATAATGTATGTAATCATTTTTCTTTCTTATTCATGCTTGGATAAAGTTTCAGTTGCTTGTTAAATACATGGCTATAAAATGAACAAGTGAATTTCATATCTTCAATCTAAAACATACCGTGTCCCTGCAAAATGCCGAGAGCGCCTTGAAACCAGAGACACACTGAAGTCCCTCCCATAAATTGATAGCCTCATCTGCCACCATCAAGTTCAATAGAATTGATTGAAGAACTAAATACTTGTTATGCTCAATTAATAACAATAAGATGAAGAAATCATGTATCATGAGTTCAATTCTAGACAAGGGTAAAAAGGCACAATTGACTTTAAAGTATAAATTCTACTTCCATGAAATAAAATTTCAGGAGGTATTCACAGCAGATGGATATAGCACACCTAGTCAATCATAATTACTAAAGAATAGGCACAAAATGTTATCACATAGTGATAATATAAAAATATGTTGCATAACACATGCTACGCACAAGATTGTAGGCATCGTGTCACGTACCATGGGTGCTACATTACGATATAGTATTACTATCCATACATCAATTTTAACATCAATAAAATAAAGGCAGAGCACAATTAATCCCTCAAAGCCTTAAGTAGATTGTGTCACTATGAAGCGTTGCAGTTTGTAACCAGAAGTAGAAGCAAGGAAGCCTTAGGATATTGATTTTATGCTGTAGGAGTCAAAGGGAATTATTGTAATTATAAAAGATGATGCAAATTGGCTCTTTCCACTATCCGTGGGGGTTATATCAAGCCTTGTTATGTAACTGTGTCGTTAAGTGTGGTTGTCCAGCATTAAATCTTAATTATAAACATAATATCTATACACTGCTAGTTGTTTTATGACAAGTTACAAAAGCACTCAGTGGGTACTGAACCCCCAGCCACACCCTCCAACCCATTTTCTTATTAAGGGACAAGATGCCTTTTTTCTTCTTCCTCTTCATCTTCTTTTGTGATTAGGAGGACATGCTAGCAAAGTGAAGTTGATTGGCTTGTGTCAAAAATAATGATGGAAGCTTCTTTCTTTCTTTTAGTTGACAGATGTTACCAAGAGGATTTGGCAATTATTGCTCGTTGTGCAAAGAGTAGGGGTTTTTGCCAAAATCAGTAACAAATATCAAGATTACATTCAAATAATAAAAGAGTCTTATATGTTTATTTTTATCGGTAAACAAATTTTTATTGATAAAAAAAGAGACAAAAATGCCCAAGTATACGGGACATATACATGAGCAAGTTTATGTCTAGTTTAGAGATACAAGGAAATCATGCAAAGACCTGCCATGAAAATCAATTACAATTGACCAATGAAGTAAAGTGTTGAAAAACAAAATTCTAAGCTCTTCCATTGATCTCTCTTGATCTTCAAAGCATCTTGCGTTCCGCTCCCTCCAAATGTACCACCATAGGCAAATAGGTAACATCTTCCATATGGATGCAATTTGAGAGTAGCCCCTAATACCTCTCCAAGAGGCTAAAAAATCAAATACCCTTTCCGGCATCACTCACGCTAACCCTAACCGTGCTAAGACTTCGGTCCACAAATTCATGGCAATCTCACAATGTTGTAATAGATGGTCAGCAAACTCACCGCTCTTCTTACACATGTAACACCAATTCATAGCTATAATGCCACGTTTCCTTATGTTATCTATAGTAAGAATCTTCCCCAAAGAGGCTGTCCATACAAAAAAAGCTGCCTTTATAGGTGCATTTGTCTTCCAAATGCTCTTCCATGGAAATAGGGCTGAGTTGTGCATGTTCAAGGAATGATAGAAAGAGCGGGCCATAAAAACTCCCTTCTTAGAGGGACACCAATATATCTCGTCTTCACCCTCCCCTGACATACAAGTGGAGTACACAAGGTCAAAAAAGGCCGAAAAGTCATCCATCTCCCAATCTTGTGCATCTCTATGGAAAGTGAGGTTCCATTGGGAAGGGTCATTGGAAAAGATAACTTAATCTGCTATTGATGCTTCTTTCCTTCTTGCTAAGCTATAAACTTGTGGAAAGACATCCTTGAGTGCCGGATCACTGTACCATAAGTCATGCCAAAATTTTACCTTCACTCTGTTGCCGACTTTGAACCAACTATGTGCTGCATAAATGTCACACCCTCTTCTAATATGTTTCCAAAGCCGAACTCCATGAGATCCACTCACCTCATTAGAACACCACCCTCCCCATGATTCCCCATGCTTCAAAGCAATGACAATTCGCCGCAAGGCCTCCCGTTCTTGGTAATATCTCCATAACCATTTGCCAAGCAAGGCTTGGTTGAAAGATTTCAAATTCCGTATACCCAATCCTCCTTCTTTGATGGGGGAGCAAATTGTGGCCCATTTCACCAAGTGAAATTTAAACTCATCCTTGAACCCTCCCTAAAGGAAATCACGTTAAAGTTTCTCCATGCGATGAGCCACCTTGGCGGAGAGCGGAGCGGAAATAATGAGAGGAAATATGTTGGTAAGTTAGAGAGAGTGGTTTTTATGAGAGTTACCCGACCCCTTTGGATAAGTACATCCGCTTCCAACCAGCTAATGTTCTCTCCATTTTTTCTAGTACATCATCCCATATAGATTTCGATTTGAACGCCATGCCCAGCGGAAGGCCGAGATATTTCATGGGCAACTGAGATATCTTGCACTCCAAGATGGACGCCAGACTCTCCACATTGGGTACGTACCCCACTGGCACTACCTTTGATTTAGCCAAATTCACCTTCAACCCTGACACGACTTCAAAACATAATAATAAAGCCCTCAAAGCTCGAATTTGCTCATATCTGGCCTCACAAAATATTAGTGTATCATCAGCAAACAATAGGTGAGAAATGTTAAGAGAACCTGAACTTGTCTCTCCCACTGAGAATCCTTATATGAACCCTCCCTCTACCACCCCAGAAATCATCTTGCTAAAAACTTTCATCACAAAAATAACAAGAAGAAGAGAAAGAGGGTCTCCTTGTCGCAAACCATGGGAGCTTTTGAAAAAACCTTTTGATGTATCGTTCACCAATACGGAGAAACAGGCCGTCAAGATACAATAATGGATCCAAGAATACCATTTAGTGCCAAAGTTGCATCTCTCAAGCATATAAATTAGGAAACTCCAATTGACATGATCGTACGCTTTCACCATGTCTAACTTACATAGGAGTCCCAACTCTCCCGATTTAATACGACTCTCCAGACATTCATTGGCTATAAGTACCGAGTCAAGGATTTGCCTCCCTAGAACAAATGCATTTTGAGGCTTCGAAATCAAGCTTTCCATCACCTTGCTCAATCTGTTCGCCAATACTTTGGATAAAATTTTGTATAGCTCACCCACCAAACTAATGGGATGAAAATCTTTCACTTCTACGGCACCGGGACTTTTGGGGATGAGTGCTAAGAAAGTTGCATTAAGATTTTTCTCGAACCGCCCGCTTCCATGAAATTCATGGAAAACCTCCATGATATCATCTTTAAGCACTTCCCAACAAGTCTGAAAAAAGGCCATGGAGAAGCCATCGGGACCTGGAGCTTTATCGCTCGCCATACCCTTGACCACCAACCTGACCTCTACCTACTCAAAAGGCCTTTCGAGACATTCCACAACATGCAAGTCAAAAGCATCAAAAACCAAGCCCGTCAAGTCTCGGCCTCCACTCAAATTGTTCCAAAAACAACTTATTATAGTAATTGACAATGTGATTTGAGATCTCGGCATGGTTAGATGAGACCACCCCATCTATAACCGGAGTATCTATAGCATTGTTCTGCCTATGTGAGTTGGTCGCTTGGTGAAAAAACTCGATGCATCCATCCCCTTCCTTCAACCATAATACTTGTGATTTCTGTTGCCACGATATTTCTTCCAAAAGAGACATCCATTCAATGTCCGCAATTACTTGGGATATGGGGGCCCGCTCAGTTTTAGAAAGAACTCTCCTCTCTTCCACACCCTCCAAGCCCTTAAGCTCCTCCATTAGAACAGTTTTTTGACTTTTCACATTACCGAACTCTTGTGTATTCCACTCCTTCAAGTCCTTTTTCAAATACTTTAATTTGCAAGCCAGCGTATAGCTAGCATTACCATAGAAATGGTAAGAAGACCACCATTATCTTATTCTGTCCAGAAAACCCTCTTACTTCAACCACATGTTCTCAAATTTGAAGTACCTCAGGCTCTTCTAATGCCCCCGCAATTCAAAAGAATGGAAAAGTGATTTGAACACAACTTGGGTAGTCTCTTCTGAATAAGATCCGGATAGTGTACCTCCCATTCAGGTGAGATTAGAAATTTGTCTATCCTTGACCAAGATGGAAGATCTCGATTGCTAGACCAAGTGAAAGAACCACCTGCAAGCGGAATATCCTGTAAATTCTACTCAGAAATGAAGTTAGAAAAATCTACCATGGGTGAGTTGAAACCCGAAACACCCGATCTCTCACTCGGGAAACGAGTGACGTTGAAATCACCTCCAATACACCAAGGTAAGTCCCATATGCTGCTAATACCGGCCAACTCATCCCATAAAAAGCTTCATGACGGGTCAAGATTAGGCCCATAAACACCTACAAAAGCTCACTGATAGCCATACATGACATTCTTAAACGAGCATGCCACCACATAATCCCCCAGAAAATCTTCCATATTTTCCACTACTCTTTTATCACACATTACTAGTATGCCCCCAGATGCTCCATTGAATAGTAAATAATACCATCCCACTTGAAAACAACCCCACAAACTCCTAATGATACAAAGAGAAATTATTGCCAGTTTAGTTTCTTGTAGGCAAACAATGTCTACTTTCCAACTTCGGAGAAGGGATATAATACGTAGGCGATAAATTCACGTCATTGATCCCTCTCACATTCCAAGACAGTATTTTAGGCTTCATTAACAAAAGAAGCATCCCTCCCTTTTGCTCTATCTCTCCCCAAAGTTCCCTCCTTATTATTGTAGTTAATGGAGCATTGCAATCGTTTCGACTCTCTCCCCTTTTTAACAACTGACTTCATTACCGTAGATCGACCAGCTTCCATGGCTACTAGGAGAGCCATGAATTGGTCTTCATAGCCATCACAGGAAAGTCCCACCCAACCACGAAGCTTCTCTACTTTTTTTAATACCCAATCAGATGCTCGAGGTGCAATATGAGGTGGGAGCATCTGTAAGGGTGACGGGCTACCCATCTCCTCCTCCCCATTGCCCTCAAAGTCCACAGAAAGATTCAACAGACAGGTACCCTCCCTACTAGCCTTATCTCCTTTCCCACAACAGAATCCACTCCCGCCATGACAGAATCTTCCTCCACTCCAAGCATGAAGAACACCTCATTTGACCCACCCATAACTTCCTCAACAAAAATCGAAACTTTCTATGTCTAGTTGGAAGGCAATAACTCGACAACAATAACCAGGGCAGCCTCGTATATTTGTCCCAAAACTTCCCCTTTCTCAAAGGGACTACTCACACCCTTACCACAGCTCGCAACCTTCTCCACAGGCCTCGGCATAGTTGTCTGTGAGCCGAAAACCTCTGTCGTGGTGGTCTGTGCAGTTATCGGGCCTTCGTGAACATTAGAAAAGTCGAAAATCCCTCCTCCATACTCAATTATTGCAACCTCCAGTGACAGGACCTCCATCGGAGCCTCTGCAACCTTCAGTGGGGTCGACTAAAGCTTTGTCGTCGACGGTGGCTCAAGCCCAAGCATAGACGGGCCACCAACAGCCTGCAATTTCTTCCTCCAGAACAGGCCTACGTTCTGTGTTCTCGCCTTGGGCTGGAACCCGTTGCCCGCATAGGCCTGGCCCTTCCCATAAGGCCCACCATTCGAGTCCCATGAGCCCAACTGGCAGCCCGAGCTCACACCCTCCTTCGCATAACCCTTAACACACCGTATTAACAAAACCACACTATTTGTTAACTCCCCCAACGAAGTCTGCATTTCACGCAGCCCCTTCAGTATATTTTCCTCTTTCAGCCCGACCGACCTCTGTCATCTCCTCCTCCACTCTAAGCAGCTTCCGAAAAGGGAGGTGAGCCCTTTTGCATGTCTGCCATCACAGTGTGCTACGTGGCTCAAGGAACCTCCAGAGCCTCCTTGTAAGACCTCGACGACAGAGCTACCGCCATCTATTGCGGTGAGTTTCTCCCCTGAACACCCACTCTGCCCATATCCTTCAACACCGCCACCATTTTCCTCCACCCCATTCCAGCCTTGTCTTCAGGTATGAGTATGTAACTCTGGCGACCTCCCCCACCATACACCGCCAAAGCCATGTAAGAGCCACGAGAGTTTGAGCATCATTGGGCAGTGAGGCCTTTGTTACCTTTCCGTAGAGCAGAGTAGTAGCCTTTGCTCCCAGACTTCAAACAAGCCTCCAGCGAGTTAGCCACCCAGTCTCTAAACCCAGCCATAGACAACTCACACCTTTCCATCCTTTCTTAGTAATGCACACCTTACCCCCATCTCTTCTCACCTCAAAAACCTTTGACTCAATAACTAAACAACTAAAAGAACTCATAGGCACGCTTCGATACCAGATAACCCCCCGTCAACAGCCCACAACCACCATTGACAACGTGAAAGTCTAAAGTATACGGAGGGGGTGGGAAGTAAGAAGAAGAAGAAGAAGAATAAGAGAGAGAAAAAAAGTCATACACTCAACTGTATATTTTTATGTTGTTATAAAGAGTCCTATATGTAAACTGCAAGGATGACAAATAAGCATAGATTGACATTTGATGAAATGCAGAACAATTACAGTACAAGGAGATGATAAAGATAGTCTCATACCTGCCTAAAATGCCCATGAACTAATGCTATCGTCCAGATAGTGTTCGTGCATCTTGATCTAATTGCTTGTGTTAAATAAGCATTCCACACAAATATATTGTCAAATGGCATCCCTTCTTCACCCGTTAACAGCACATTTCTTTGCAGACTTTGCATTATAGGATACGTATAGCTATAGAAAAAATCTTTGGTCATATCAACACTGGATAAGAGTTTCTTGTACCTGCATTGGAGGAAAGAAAGCAAAATAATAACTACTAAAATGTTCTCTTACTAAACCATTAACCAGAGGGCAAAGGATACCTACAAATAAAACTTGCAAAACTAAGTTTTCTTAGATTTGTATGTTTTGTGTAATTATATAAAAAAATCTTTTCTTTATAAGTATACAAAAAATTAAATTAAATGATTCTAAAACAACATTAAAGAAAAGTTTACAAAAAGGATGGATATTCTTGGAAGCCCATCAAATACCAACATCACCAAAGTCCTATCAGTAGTTTGTATGACCCAAAGGGTCTAAAAATACATATACCTACCTTCACACATGAAGATAATCAAATACATATCGACAGGCCAAGAGGAGAGGTACAGCCATGGATAGGCATAGATAAATCTCCCAAAAAAGATCAATGATCCAGGGATAATGCTGGATGAGACTTTGGGGTTATCACCCAATAGATTCCTAAGCCTTTTGTCTGTTTTGTTTTTTAGGCTAAGCACTTGTTTTCTGGTAAGCTCCCTCAGCAAAATATGATTGTCATTCACAAAAACAGGTGCCACAGTTCCAAGTCTGCAATCTAAGGAAAAGCAAAAGGCTTTGATGGTGACAAATATCTTTTTTTCCCGCCTAATTAAGTTAATCTTGTGTCCATAGAATTAATATCACCATAGATATCATGCCCTATGACAATCTATTAAGCAATTATTGACATGATAATCTCTTCAACATGAATTAGACAATGGTTATGCCTACCTTCTCTTATGAAAAGAAATTGCATATATAAAAGAAAATTACCTTAGCTCTGTTTTAGAATGGGCTACATCAGTTTGAACCGAGACATGAGGGATCGTGATTAATTGGCTCTCATCTATACTATAAATTGCATGACCACATATGCATCCAATCTGCCTACGCTTGGTCACCAGAATCAAATAATAAGACTCCAGAAACTTAATGCAACCTAAAACCACCAAAAGCATATATATTTTTCTATTTTAGTAAAAACACCAAGGATTGAAACACCCAAATGAGCCCAAAACTGTAGTACTTTGATATTTACCCACAATACCAAAAACCTTTGCCACGGGGGCGAGACCCCCGGTGGCACGATTCCCTTCATCAATGCGCTGAAGCAAGTTCTTGATTTCCTTTGGCGAATACACCACTGGGTCTTCACTGATGTTGAGATCAGACGGCTCACTACGGTCAATCTTCAACACCCGGAAGAACCTCTTATTGCGATCACTCCCAATTAGATAAAATCTCTGAGTATAGAGCCCAAACTTCAATGTTAAAAAATAAGCTAACGATATAACAGTAGGGAACGGAAGAATTAAAAACTAAGAATCTTATGCTTTTGTTGCGGTAGTTTTCGGGAAGATGAAAAAGTTGTATTTGAGGAGATTATGCAGAAATCTAATTTTATTATCTCAGGAACCAGACAATCAAAAAATAATAAAATGCCCGGTTCTTTTAAGATAATCCATATTCAACAAACAGAGCTCAAGTTTAAGAACGAAATACATATGGCTCAGTTTCATGCCAAAAAAAAAGACCCAACCAAATTCATTTGCTAGGGTTCAATCACCAATAGATCTTAAAAATATCACTCACGTTTATTTCGCGGTCCCCAATAAATGAATGATCCTAATTCAGGAAAAAAAAAAAAAAAACACTAAAATCCTATGTTTGCGTAGGTTTAGGAAATAAATAAAATTTTCTTTTAAACAAAATAATATTTTCTCTCATCAAGCAAGCAGGAATGACGTTACCTGTCTGGTCTCATAGAGTCTGAACTTCTCGAGAGAGTATGGGTTCGGATCGACTTCGGGGTCACTGGAAGGATGGACTTTAGCAGAATGATGGTAAGGCGGGATACTGGAACTGGAATTCGTATTCTCTGATTTCGCCATAAAATCGAATTTCGCTCACTCACAAAACCAAGGAAAGAGAATGGGTTTTAGGTTTGGCCTGGACATGGGGAATTTGGGTTTTGGGGTTGGAATTTCTGGTGAAGATGGAATTAAGGGAAGAGTGGTTGTTTGGGTAATTAGCGGTTTCTTTATTATTTTTATTTATTTATTGAAAAAGTATTGTCATCATCTCACTTTTGGAATCATCCAAAATATATTATAGTGAAATGACCAAAAATACTTCCAACAAAACCCACTTCCCTCTTATTTTAATTTTTATTTTTATTTTCTCTCTCCAAACCCGTGTCGCCCAAGGCCTCCCCCCTCGCCCAAGGCCTCCTGCCCCTCGCCCATCCTCGAGCGTCGATTGTCGAGGTGGCGACGACTGCCGACGTGTCATCAACTATTGAGATGGCGGCTGACGATATAAATTTGGCTGTGAGGGAGAGAGAATTTGTGAGGGATAGAGGATCTGTGAGGGAGAGAGAAACGGTCGGTGTGGGCTGGGAAGGAGGGTATGGCCGAGGGGTGGACGTCCAGCGTGCTCGTGGGCTACGACAAGCAACTGTAGGTGGCGGAATGTGATCCGCAATGTGAATGCGTGGGGTTGGGCTACGGGCTTGCAGAGGAGCTACGGGCCTCGGGCTGGGGGAGGAGGACTGGCTCGGTGGTGGTGGTGGTGGTCGGTGGCTTCGGTGGGAGGCCGAATCCGACGACGGTGGATCTGGGCTGTGACGGGGACACAACTGAGAAGAGAGAAACGGGCAGGAGGGGGGAAAGCGAGTGAGTAGGTTTTTAGAAATGAAAAAAAATAGTTAAATCATAACACGTAAGGTGTGCTAAGGATCACGGCTGATCCGTAGCATTGTAACCATGGAATTGAATGCTTTGAGATGTTTGGGGGACGGGATCAGACGAGAAAGCAGTGAATGGTAACGAAATATTTTGAATTAAAAAGTTCTATTCATTATTTTCACGTCATGCCTTATACATGAAGTCATGAGATGAGATAAAAGTTAAATAAAATATTATTATAATATTATTTTTATTTTAGGATCTGAAAATGTTGAATTGTTTATTATACTTTGTTTGAAAGTTTAAAAAAATTGTAATAATTATATGAAATAAGATGATATGAGTTAAGAGTGCTTTTGAATCCAAACAAGACCTAAAAAAAAAAAAATTAAATAAAAATATTATAAAGTTAAATATAATTTTTATTTTAAATTTTGAAAAAAGGATACATTTGGATGCTAAGGTGATCTCAGATGATTTGTGAATAATAATAAAAAAGTAATGAATATTATGTGAATAATAATGAACTATTTGTGAATAATAGTGAAGTGAGGAACCATTTGTGAATAATTTGTGTTCCCAAACAAATTAACTCTAGCCATTCCGCACCTGTGTCAATTATTTCTTCGTATAAATGTTCTTTCATAAATTTTAGAGTGATGCTTTTACTTTAGTTCTGCTATTGTTAATTTTCATCATTATGGACATATTTTCTGTTTAACCTTTTTTTCTAATTGAATAGCCATTTTAGAACTACTAACGTCATCAAAATTACAAATAAAACATGTTAAGATGAGATTATTTTTAGAAGAATGATTATATACAAGTCCTAAATATAAAAGTTTTGTGCATGTCTTTTACAAAAAAAAAATCAAATTCATTATGAAAAAGTGTAAAAAAACTCTCTTTTTTGCCCACTTTTCTACAAAAACCTTAGGGATGTTACCCGCACCCTACGAGGCAGGGTCGTCCCCTTTCTGCACCCCACTCACACATGGGCAAAGGGTAGGGTTTGCCCCTGGATGCACCCCTCACACTAGGGGTAGGGCGTTCATCCTAGTGCTGAAGTGCAGGGGCGAACCACTAAATCGTCTATCCCTCAGTCCACCACGGCACTTCACTACCTACAGTCATGGGAGAAAAAAAAAAAAACAAACCTTTTCACAATATAGTGTCAAAATCCACAACAAATCCAAACCAAAATACAAATACACATTCCACAACAAAATACACAACAAATCCACAATAATAAATAAATAAAATAAAAATTTAAAATCCTTACCAAACAACAAATCGGTCCAAGAGAGAGAGAGAATAAAGGGAGGAGAAAATGAGGAGGACGACATCGTGGCAAGAAGGAGAGGCTTTATGAGTCTATTGCGACAAGAGAGGAAAGAGACAGGGAAACTGGGATGAGAAAGCTATGGGGGGAGGGGGGTTAGGTTTAACTTCACCCCCACCCAAAATGACAACATTTCATTACCTATCTTCCCTGCTACCTACCCCTAAAAAATATTGTGCAATGATCATGCATTTGAGGTTTGTCCCTAATTAGGACTATTCAACTGGCCCGGGTTTTTTCCCGGTCCAGTCCGGAACCCGAATAACCGGGTTCAGGATACGGGTTCCGGCCGGATACGTTTCGGGCCGGTAGTCGGATGACTCAAACTGGTTTCATCTGGTTCGGATACCGAATTTTAAATCCGAAACCTGGGTTATTTTTAAAACCTCTGTATCAAAATAATAAGCCCAAAGGGCAAAGCCATAGAAACCCTTTAGATTTTCGAAATCACTCCCTCCTTCATATATCTCTCTTTCTGCAACTTGCGTCAATGTCCTCTCTCACTCTCACGTCGAAATCCTAGCCTCTTCTGTCTTCATCACCATCGTTGCTCTCTCTCTCTCTCTCTCTCTCTCTCTCTCTCTCTCAGGGTCCCATTTTGCGACCAGGTGAGGAAAATTTTGGTTTTTTTTATGGGTTCGAGTTTTGGACTATTAAGTGCTGAAACCCTAGCATTCCTATGTCGAGTGCCGAAACCCCAATACTCTTAGATCTACTCTTAAATCTAAGACATGGCTTTGAGTTGTTTTTGCTTTTTTGTTCTAGATCTACTCTTAGATCTGATCCCATAATTTGCATTATATTTTCTTTTTATTTGTAGATCTTAGAATCCTTGATGTGCTTTGATATCTGGGTTGTTTTTTATTATTATTTTGGGTTATTTTTTGACTCATGGAGATCTAGTATATGACTTTGATGTTATTAGAAAATCGGTTTCTTGCATTATTTCGTGGAGATCTGCTTTTCAAACATAAAAACATAGTTTAAGAACATAATAATATGGGTGTCTTTTAGGGTTTTCGGTGCTAGAATTTTCCTGGTTGAATAAAGTATCTCCTTCGCATGGGTGCTTGTTCTAGATTTACTCTTAGATCTAATCCCATAATTTGCATTATATTTTTTATTGTATCTTAGAATCCTTGATGTGCTCATTATATTTGGGTTGTTTTTTTACTATTATTTTGGGTTGTTTTTTGACTTGTGGAGATATGGTATATGACTTTGATGTTCTTAGAAAATCAGTTTCTTGCATTATTTCGTGGAGATCTACTTTTCAAACAAAAAGATATAGTTTAAGAACATAATAATATAGGTTTTTTTTAGGGTTTTCGGTACTAGCATTTTTTTGGTTGAATAAAGTATCTCCTTCACATGGGTGTTTGTTCTTTTTTTGAATTTACAAGTGTTGGATTGATATTTAGATCTTATGGTGGGTTTGCCAACACTTCTGCTTGCGGATTGCCAGTAGAAACATCATTTGTTTGATTCCCAAATATGCACAAGAACATTCAACAACGACAAGATCATTTCACTTCAGTATAACTATATATGAAATTTTTATATATAATATATATAATTATATATCATGATTCGTATATGAAATACTTTTATATTCTAATTTATAAATTATAACATAAAATGTAAATATTAAATATGAAAATTTGTAATTTGTTTGATCATATGTTATTAATATAATTATATATAAGATAATGTTATTATAATTTATAAAATAAAAGTTTAATCTTAAAGATCAAAATTTAATTGATCATATGCTTTAAACATAATATATATTAAATTATTAATAACATTTTATAGAAAGCTATACTAATATATAACTAATACTAATATATTATATATAGATAACTAATTTCTATACTAAATAATCACATATAAAATAAGAGGGCTGCTACAGACACAAAAAGATCATACAAAAGGATCCCACACACTAATGTGGCACACTGTAAGTGTGCCACATCTACCCACTTTTTTTTTCTTATTTATTTTTTCTCCCCTCCTCGTGCGTCTCCCCATTCTCGTGCTTCTCTGCATTCTCTGTGGCTGCCATAGTGGTCGGGGACCACCTTTAGGCTGGTAGAAGCCGCCGTCGTCTCCCCTCCCTTCACGGCAGTGCCTCTCCCTTGCGTCTCCCCTCCCCTCCTTCCACTTTCCCTCTCTGTCTCCGCCTCCCCTTGGCCGCCATGGTAGTCGAGGACACGAGCGTGCCATGCACAGGAGCTCCCATCCCTCCGTTGGACGGTGTCGCTTGGACCTGCAATGGCTTCTACCAGCCCTGAGGTGGTCCCCGACCACGGCCACATGGAGGCGGAGGCAGAGAGGAAAAATGGGAGGAGGGGAGGGGAGACACACGGGAGGAGGAAAAAAAAAAAGAAAGGAAAAAAAAGTGAGACGTGGCAGTGCCACATCAGTGTTTGGGATCTCTTTGTGTCTATAGTGTTTTCCATAAAATAATGAATTAAACTCAGTATAACAATTAACAAATACTAATATGACAATTAACAAACTTACTATAGCTATAGTTATACTTATAGTCTAATATAAACTATAGTTACACTTATACTAATCAATATAACAAAATCAATATTAATCATTATAACGAAATCACTATAGTCTATAACTATGTATTAAATGTATTACAAATATATATAAATTATAATTATCAATTTTCCAAACCATGAGAAAATTTTTCTAATGATCATTTAAAAAAAAAAAGAACCAAACCATTGAAAGTTGAAACCAACAGGAAACGACGATGTTTCCTCTCACAATTTCAGTTTATAGTATACGAAATTCTAAATTTGAACAAACCCTAAAACAATTTCAAACGGTGCCCCTCTCTTCTTCTCTGTCTCTCTTCCTCACTCTCGTCTCTGCCCTCTTAGTTTCTATCTCTCTACCTCACTCTCTAAGTCTCTGCATAGACTGCACCTCCCCTCACCGGCCATCGCACATACCGTGAGCTCACTGCATTGCCTGTAAGAACTTAGCCGCAGCTTGCCACGCACAGACCCTCGGCCTCACCTCAATGTCCTCGTCGAACCTCCCCTCATGGACTTACAGCCTAACCTCACGTCTCTCTGTCTTCGATTCCTCTCGGTAATTTTTATCCATTATTATTTTTTTCATTTCACTTATTTAAGTTATTTGAAATTAATTCGAGTAAAAACTGGTAGATGGTGTTTGTGATTGTGTTTGAAACCTGATATGAATCTTTAGGATTTTGTGATTGTGATTGTGAAATTACTTGAAAGTGAAGATATTTACAGACGTATTTACTCAAAATCAATGTTAGTGAAAGTATGTGGGGGACATGTATGTAAACTGATTGATGAATTGGGATTATTCTTGTTTTATAGTTGAAATGATTCTCATAACAAGTGATGTGTTGTAAAACTAACCCTATATATATATATATATTTATTTATATGGGTTGGATACATAGATCAGAGGAGTGTTTGATTTGGGCCAACTTGATCTACCATTAAACCCCACACTTACATTAATTTTATTTTTGTTACTACAGATGGATCATTCAAATGAAACAGAAATATCCGACAATGTTCAACCTTTAATGAAAATGACCATGGAATCAACAGCTACTAATGATCCGCTTTCTCCCAAATCTAATGTAAGTAAGCCATCTACTGGTTTTGGGAGTGGTAGGAAAAGATTTGTAGTTTGGGATTATTTTGTAAAAATTAAAATTGAGGATAAGCCGAGACCTAGAGCTGCATGTAACTTTTGTGGGATGACTTATGCTTGTGATCCTAATATAAATGGCACAAAATCAATGTTGGGGCACTTAAAAAAAATATGTTAGAAATCTCCACTTAGGAGAATGGATAAAAACCAATCTCTATTAGGTTTCTAGTCTAGATCAAGCAGTGAGGGGTTTATACCTATTGTTTTTAGTGTTGAGGCTTGTAGATAAACCTTAGCAGAAATATTGATTGTTGATGAGCTTTCTCTCAAACATGTGGAAGGGGAAGGGTTTAAGAAATTTATTCTTGTTGTGCAACCTAGATGAAATGAGATTCCATCACGTGTAACGTTTGCAAAATATATTTTTAAACTTTATTTGAGAGAGAAAGACAAGTTGAAAAATGCTCTTAAGGGGCAGCGCATTTGTCTAACCAGGGATACATGGACATCCGTGTAAAATTTTAACTACATGTATCTTACCGCGCATTGTATTGATGAAGATTAGAAAATGTACAAAAGACTTATCAATTTTTATAAGGTGGAAAACCATAAAGGTAAGACACTAGGTAAAAAAATCGAAATGTGTTTCCTTGAATAAGGGAGGCCCAAAATATTTACAATTATACTCGATAATACAAGTCTAAATAGTGGAGCAATTTCGTATATCAAAGAAAGATAAGGAATAGATATGATACGATTTTGAAACATGAGTTATTGCATATGAGATGTTATGCTCATATCTTGAACTTGATTGTTCGAGATGGGTTGAAAAATATGATCAATCAATTGCATGAATTAGAGGGGTTGTGAAGTATGTGAAATCATCTCCATAAAGGTGGAACACATTTAAGCAATGTTGTGATAGTAAGGATATTACTTGTAAAAATAGTGTATGCTTAGATGTTGGAACTCCACTTATATGATGTTGGATAGGGCTAAAAAGTTTCAAAAAGCATTTCAACGGCTAGAGGATGAAGATTCGAGATATGTTAAGAGCTTTGAGGAGGATGATAGTGAGGATAATGATGGTGTTAGTGAGTTGGGTATAAGAGGGGCATCCAAGTTAGGGCCTCCAACCATGAATAATTGAGATAAGAGTAGGTTGTTTCTAAAATTTCTAAAACTTTTTTACGATGCAACATTGCATTTCTCGGAGGCCAATTATGTCACTTGCAACTATTTTGCATTTAAGCTAGCGACAATTCAAGTTGCAATTAATTTGGAATGTGTGGAAGAGCGTTATAATTTGAGGACAATGATATTTAATATGAAATCTAAATGTGAGAAATATTGAAAAAATTTTGAAAATATGAATCTTTTGTTGTATATTGGGCTGGTTCTTGGTCCTCGATATAAAAGATGTTGTCTAACATTTATTTTTAAAAAAATACATGAGGATAATAGTTTGAAAGTTCTTATGTTGGTGGTTCGGGTTAAAGATGACGTGACTCGTTTATATGATTGTTATTGTAAAAATGACGGAAGTGATGTTGGGGCATAAAATAAAAATATGAGCCAATCAAGCGAGAAAGGGGCTAGTACTACAAGTTTAACTGTTGGGGTAGATCAATGTGATTTTAGATTATTTATCCATGAATAAATTAAAAAGCATTTGAAGTCGGAGAACTCTTTTAAGAGTAAATCTGAACTGGATAAGTATTTATTTGAAAAATGTAAAGAATATGATGTGAAATTTAACTTGTTAATTAGGTAGAAGGTTAACTCTATTAGATATCGTGTGTTTTCAAGAGTTGCACTGGATTTTTTGTAGTTCCGATATCTACAGTAGCCTCTGAGTCGGCTTTTAGCACAACAGGTCGAGTGCTTGATCCTTTTTGCAGTAGCCTATCTCCTCTTATGGTATAAGCTCTTATTTGTACACAAAACTGGCTTTGTTCTTCTGTCCCGATTAACATTCACACTTTAATGGATGATGTTGAGGAGTTTGAGAAATTTGATACAAGTATGTAGTATCATTCACATTTTCTCTAACTGTCTCTAAAGTGTATATTATATTAGTAATTTGTTTTAATTATTATACTTATTATTTTTGTGTAGAGCTCATGGAAGACTTATGGAGTTTTTCAAGACATACTTTTTTGGTTGGAGATAATTAAATTTAATGTAGGTCAACCTGTATAACATATTTCCTGAAGTTTTTTTTTCCCATTTAATGTAATTACTAACTTTTTATTGGAATTAACTGCTTGATTTATTTTCATACAATTGCAATATTTGTTGAATGGACTATAGGAGTTGGTGACTTGTTGCATAGCTATTTATTCTAGTTGTAAAGTTTTTTATTGGATGTTCTTGTAATTTAGACTTCTAATTTAGAATTGTAATTTGGACTTGTAATTTGTTGGACTTTTGGACCTATAATTTGTTAGACTTTTGGACTTATAATTTTTTAAACTTTTGGACTTGTAATTTGTTGGACTTATAATTTGTTGGACTTTTGGACTTCTAATTTAGACTTTTAGACTTATTTTATTCCATAGCAGATTTTTCATTTTATTGCAGTTTTCTTTTTTTAGTTTTTGTAGTAGTAATATTTATAGGTTCGCAATAGATTTTTTTTTAGTAAAACAAATTTTTGAAAAACAGTTTTTAGTAAAGCAGATTTTAGTAAATCAGGTTTTTTTTGGTAAAGCAGATTTTTTTAATAAAACAGATTTTTGTAATGGTAATAGATTTTGGAATAAAAGTATAAAACAGAGTTTTTAAATCAGTTTTCTTTTTAATAACAAATTTACATTTTAAAAAAACTAGAAAACCGTACTGGATACCGGTAAAACCGAAGGTATCGATTTAAGAGGATAACCAATATGTAATCGGTTCTGGAAAATGTAAAATTGGTACATACCAATTTGGTCTTAAATTTTATCAAAAACCAAATCGGACTAGACCGGTTACACTCTAACCACGGTAGTATATCTTGAAAAAAAAAATTCATGAAAAACGATCATATGTATAGAAAAGAATTAAAAATATTGTTGTTGTTTTTCTTTTTTCTTTTTAAAAAAATATTGTTGCTTTTCGACTCTATATATATATATATATGAATAATATTACATATGATCGTAGAGTATATAAATACTGTATAATAATTTAAAAAAAGAGTAGAACTTATTATTAAAAAATTAATTTTTTTTTATCGTATTTACTATTTTTTTTAAAAAATTGTATAATACTAAAACACTCCATAATTATAAACGTCATTTCTCCATATTAGACAGAGAGAGTACCCGACAATTACATGTACGTACCGAAGCAATAACATAGAGAGAGAGGTTATCTTTTTATAATATGAATACGCGGGAATAGTAGTACTCTCCGTGCGTGTTTTATTTGAATTAGGTAGTAAGTACTGGCTACGTACTACTTAATTCATTTTGCAGATTATAAATACATAAGTGCATGCTGACTACTACGTACCAGCTAGTAAACATGCAATATCACGTTTAACAAATTAACGTGCCATATATATATATATATATATATATATATATATATAATATAACATGTCACGATGGCACAGCCGGCAAGCTAGAGCTTGATCAAGATTCAAGTCCCATTGCATATTGAAGTTCCATCGCTGCGGTAAATGGTGCAGCCCTTTGAAGCAAAGCAGCAATTGCAGGGTGGATTAAGTTGCTCGTTGCCTGAAGATGGGCAGGTCATATACGCTGCGTCTCCTATGCAATAATCTGGGCAGATTTTTGCGCTTGCAGTTTCTGGAATATTAATATTCATCGCCAGTAGAATTGCGCCTAGTCATCATGAATTGATGATCATATATTCATATAGATAAACCGATATCATGAGAGTATGACTGCATGAAGAGAGGAGTACGAGGCACTTACCAGACAAAAGGAGAAGCAGATACCCGCTAAATTTGTAGCCACCCATCTAATTTCCTCCTCCTCTATACCGGGTGTTAAGATTTATTGCATATTTATAGTAATCCTAGCTAGCTAGCTAGCTAGGCCGTGTGTAATGTGTATACATTTATTTAAGTTATAATATTTATATGATTTAATATTGGGCGGGTTTGGATGCACCTTAATAATTTACGAGATGCATTAATTAATTCCTGATTAGAGCGTAGCATTTAAAAACTAATTGCGTATTGCGGTTGCTTCAGTCAACATAATTAAACTGATTTAATATAATTAATTAATTAATTACTAAACGGACCTTAGAAATCAATCAACAATATCGGCGAAATAATACTATTAATGACCGAGTTATTAACTTCCCCAGATAAAATGATTTCCCAGCTCATGTAGCTAGCTAGCTTAATGTGACTTTGCCTATTTATTAATATGATCGATCCATTAATGATTATTCTTTTCAAAGTGCTGACTTTTTATTTTTTTATATTTTTTGGATTCTCTAATATATTATTTATGATCAGTACTGATCGTATGGTTCGTTGGAGTAGGAAATTGTAATCAATAATCATATAATTATAGGCCGAAGGTTAGTTCAGCTGATATATTCAAACTTGCTTTAATATATTAAATAGTATAACTTAATTATGTCACGTACGTTATTTGGATGACAAGATAAGATCAAAACCTAGCTAGGCATGATCTAATCTCGAATATTCTACGTCATTCATTACGTAATTGTATATAAAGCGTCTCTTGCCTTTGGTTAATATTTGATGAGCTAGCTAGCTCACTAATATTTTTTTTTTTTTATCAGATCTAGCTCACTAATTAATTGTGCAGATACGCTCACAATTAAAGTCCGGTCCAAAATTAATATATATCTTCATTGATGAATTTTTTTTTTTGTTATAAGCAAGCAAATTTTATTTGAAAATGAAAAGATAATACATAAAGAGGGGATGAGATTCTCCAACAAACACCCTAGTATAATAATCACAATGCAAAAGTGATTAAAAGAAAAAAACCGGATTTTGGGACCAATTTATTGGTCCCCACCCATGCTCTACAAAAAGGGTGCTATATTAAAAGATGATTTTTAAGTCACCATTTGAGGCAGTGTAAGCTGTGAGTGCACTGCAGTTTATTGTTTTGAGATATTTTTTAGAGCGATCTGTAATCCATTTTTCAAGATTAGTGGTTAGGGAAAGCGATAACATAGTAGAAAGATCGGCATTAGATTAGCTAATCTGTGGCGAATCATATGTCTTCCCGCGCCTCTATGGTGGCGCATGGAGGCCACGTGCCGATGTTGTGAGGTGAGGTGGGGCAGATATGAAAGATCATGAGGTGATGAATCTACTGGTACGATGTGTATAGTCGTCAAAGTCATCGAGGCGCGGCGACGCATAAAGACCACGAGCGGTTTCGCGTTGTTCTAGTAGATCGGCAACAATAGGGTTGCGTGGTAGGATGCGTGTCGATTGATGGTAGTCGGAGTGTAGTAGATCTGACGAAAACCGAACCGGGGAGAGGAGGAGAGAAAAAAAAAAACTATCATGAAAGCATATTCACACAATGTTAGTGGAAATGAAATGGAGATGAACAGAAGGGTGAAAAATATATTCACACAACTCTCACTCTCCTCTCGCACTCGGAGTGATTTAGACTTTCTAGAGAGAAGAAAGAGCTTCTCTTTCTAAAGAGAAGGCGATCTGTTTTTGAAGCCACAATTCATTGATGATCTTACTTGCTCGATCACACACTGACTGACAGTCTAATTAAAAAAATCATTGATCACCATATATATCCAAATTAATTATGTGAAATTGTAAACGGATTATATATTATTAACTATCAATTTGGACATATATAACCATATATAGAAGCCTCCGCTCCTTTGACACCCCAAAATAATTCAATTTCCTTTACAATAGATTGAAGTCCCATCCACGAGGTGAACAGTGCAGTTCTTTGGAGCTAAGCAACAGTTGCAACTTGGATTAAGCTTCACTTTTCACCCGAAGATTGGCAAGTCATATACTCCACGTCTAAGCAATAAAGTGGGCACGCTTTCACGCTCATGATCATGAATATCTTGATCTGTGGATTAATGGAACCCAGTAAAATTGCACCTGGTCATTAATCAAGAACAGTAAGAACAAAAACACTTCCAAAAAGTTCAGGTCCGAGAAAGATCGAACGTGATATGCACTAGAAGGCATGGTTAAAAGGAGATCTGATAATCTTAAACATTAAGAACACTCTGAGCATCGTGCCGTACTGGCAATGAGATACACAAACTGGGTGGAGATCAGATTCATTTGCACTTACATCTCAACTATATTATCGTCATGAAGCAAAACATAAAAAGGGAAAAAGGAAAAACAAGAATGATATTGAAAGGAAGTGGAGCTTACCATACACAAGGAGAAGAACTGTTAGCCCAAAACTCATGTACTTGGCCATATATGCATACTTTCCTATGGGGGTGCTTAATTTGTAGCGTTAACCTAATTGGTATTTATTGACTTATGTCATCGACTGCAACAATAATTGACTTGGATTTTGCTTAAGTACCGCTTATCTCAATCGCCCATTAATTTGCAAGCTGCACTAGATGATGCTAGGATCGGCATGGCATATCTCTGCGCAGTGGGCTGTAAAAGGCCATGTCAATTGCGATAATATTAGACGCACGTCCAATATCAATTGTGGTGTGTGTGTGTGTGTATTTGTATCTTAGATGAGCATACTACCCAATATTCTTAAAATATTATGGTAATATATATTCTTAATTTCCTGTAATTATTAGAATATTTCTTCCTTGTATTACCTTATTTACTTTGGCCATATTCAGCTGTGTAGGCCTCCTTTGTACATTTTTACACATACATAAATTATACAAGTTATTCTTCAACACTCTATATGTCAATATGGCATTAGAGCTTTAGTATTTCTGATTTTTCTTGTCCGTGCAAGCCCTCTTTTGGTGTTCCTTTTTTCTACTACAACACTGGCTTCCTCTGTACTTGACATTGGGCTTCTCACGTATTTACGTCCGTTTATCACCTAGATTTTCATCAAATCAGATCATCAAGGGAGTCTTGAGAATTTTCTCGACATTTCTATGCAAAGCAATTCTTATTCTGGCTCCACACGCGCCATCCCTTCAATCGACGCATTTTCTCCCTTGTAGCATGCACCATACACACCAAACTCATTTCTTACTTCGACCCAGTTTGCTTTAGCCCGATCTGGCCCAGTGGATCATACCAAGCCTAGTTTCGCCTAGTCCAAGTAAGCTTCTCCCAAATTTTTTTCCTTAATTTTATTCCGGCCCACTTTGGTCCAAGCCTAGTCCAATTCAGCCCACTAGTCCCAACCCCATTGACCCGCTGACTTGTCGACCCATTGACCGTTGGCTAAAAAAAAACATACAACATGTCTCACACCTCCTCCAACCTCAACATTATTGTTTGTTCGATTGATAATATTTTAGATTGATGTAATTATAATATGTGGGCACAATGTGGAAGTATTTCTCAGAGGACGTAAATTGTGGCGTTATGTAACTGGTGATATTATTGCACCCAAGCAACGAGATGGCGAGTCTTGATGTTTTTGCATGCTGCCTTGAAGATTGGAATAATGTTCACTAAAAAATATTGTCTTAGTTTATAAACACTTTTGTTCCATCCATCCATAGCTTGCTCCCCAAGCTTGGTAATGCTAAAGCAACTTGGGATTTTCTTGCTAAATGATACCACTGCACTCATGATGCTTCATTGCAGTTTTAACTTGAGACTAAACTTTATTAGATGCGTCAGGAATCATATCAGTCTATTACTAATTTCTATTGTCAAGTTAATAATTTTTGGGAATAGTTGTCTGCTGTAGATCCTCAACTAAAATGTTTAGAGGATATTGAGCTATTTGTAACCTATTGTGATCGTCGCAAATTTATGCATCTTATGATGGCACTTTGTGAGGATTTTGAATCTACTCGGGAATCTCTTTTGCATCGTACGCCCCTTCCCTCTCTTGAGGTTTTTGTCGTTGAACTCGTCTCATAAAAGAATCGCCGCTCAACCATGAAGATGCAAACTCTAAATTCTGTTGTTGCTGTCATTTCCAAGACTACCTTTGGGTCTTTCACAGGACTTTCTCATTCTCAGTTCTCAAAAAATGTATTTATGCAAATTTCATGGTTACTATGTTACAAAATGTCGTAAATTGTAGCACAAAAATAGTCTTGAGCCCCTTGTCGCAAATTGCCACAGTGGCTCCAATTGCTCTTTCTGCTACCGAGTCCGCTGCTAAGCCTCCATCATTATCCACCACTCTCACTGCTGCTGACATTGAGGCATTGATTCGTCAGGTTTTATCTCGATCGTCTAGTGTTTTGCTCTTCACCTCAGGTAAATCTCCTTGTTTCATGGACTCTGAATGCTGTAACCATATGACATCTAATTCTACCATTTTTTCTCAAAAATATGTTTTGTCTCCCAATCCTATCATTTATACTGGTGATGGTTCTCATTTTCCTAATAGTCATATTGGATCCATTTCTTCCCCTCACTTATCTATTGACAACACCTACCATGTTCCCTACTTATCCTTAAATCTCATTTCATTTGGTCAACTTTGTGAATTAGCTCTTAAGCTTACATTTTCTAATGCTAAGTGTTGATGTGCAGGATCCACATACGAGTCGACTCATTGGGATAGACCGTAAGTTGGATGTCTGTTTGAGCTCTCTTTTTTGCAGTTTCCATCTCATCTGCCTCGCTCTGTTGTTGCCTCTATTGTCTCTTCCCAGTTATGACATTCTCGGTTGGGTCATGCATTTCTACCTCGTGTTGGTGTTTTAGCTTCCCAAGGTCATCTAGGTTCTATAGGATCTGAGTCACTTAATTGTGTCTCCCGTTAACTTGGAAAATAAACATATTTACGTTTTATTATAAGTGAATCTTTTTCGCCTACACCTTTTGATTTGATACACTCTAATATTTGGGGTCCTGCACCCACTCCTACTAATGGGAGATCTAGTTATTTTGTTATCTTTGTTGATGATTATTCTCATTATACATAGCTATACCTGTTACAACATTGATCTGAACTTGTTCATGTTTATCAAACTTTTCACAAAATGATACAAACTCGATTTTCTCAAACCATTAAAGTCTTTCGTTCAAATAATGTCATGGAATACAACAACACATCTCTCCTTAATTTTCTAAATCAACAAGGTACATTTTCACATTGTTCATGTCCCTAAATCTCTAAAAACATTGGTTGTGCAGAACGAAAACATCGTCTTATACTAGATACTGTAAGAGCTCTTTTACTTTCTACTTTTGTACCTAAAAAGTTTAGGGGTGAAGCTACTCTTATAGTTTTGTATACCATCAATCGGGTACCCTCACACATACTTCACAACAAATCTCCCTATGAGCTTCTCTACAGTATGGTTCCTAACTACTCATTGCTTCGTATTTTTAGTTATGCATGTTTTGTTACTCTCATGAACGCACCAAACTTGAACCCCACTCTTAGTTATGTTGTTTTCTTAGTTATGACTTAACTCAAAAAGGTTATCACTATTATGACCCTGTCACCTAATGTCTTTGAGTCTCTCATCATGTGGAGTTTTGGGAACACACAAATTTTACTAGTCTTTTCATGTTCTCCCTTTCCTCTTCCATCCACTCACCCATATTCACTGATCCCTCTATCGCTCTATTTCTTTACTCTCCTATAAAGATTCTGAACTCTTCACACAGTTCTTCCACGACTATTCTCAATCTAGTTGATGCTTCTGATGGTCCGCATGCAACACCATCAATTCCTAAGCTTTCTCTACTCCTTAAACCTTGTTAATCCAGTCAGGTAAGTATTCCTCATACTCATCTTCGTGATTATCATTGTTTCTCTATTCTTGCTACCCTCTATAGACCTCACAATTATCATGAGGCTCGTACTAACCCTCTTTGGCAGCAAGCTATGTATGATGAATTTTATGCTCTTGTCAAAACACATACTTACTGGGATGCAAGTGGAATTATAAAATCAAGACTTGGGCTGATGGATCAATTGAACGCTATAAGGCTCACCTTGTTGCAAAGGGTTTTACCCATGTGCATGGTATTGACTATGACGAGACTTTTGCTCCTATTGCAAGACTTACCTCCGTTAGATCTTTACTTGCAGTTGTTGTTGTTCGGCTTTGGAAACTCTTTCAAATGGATATTAAAAACAAATTCCTCAATAGTGATCTTATTGAAAAATTTTACATGCAGCCTCCACTTAGCTATGAATATCATCCACATAAAATTTATCGTCTTCGTAGAGCTCTTTATGGGCTCAAATAGCCTCATCATGCTTGGTTCGACAGATTTCGGTCAGTGGTTTCTCAATAAGATTTTTTTTTCTAGCTCATATGATTCTGCCCTCTTTCTTCGTACTACCGGTGTAGGTACTATCCGTCTTCTCTTCTATGTGGATGGTATGATTATTACTGGTGATGATATTGTTGGTATTCGAGATCTTTAAGATTTTCTTAATAAAAATTTTGAGATGAAGGATTTGGGACACCTTAACTACTTTCTCGGCCTTGAAGTTAATTTGAGTCCAGACAGTTATTATCTCACTTAAGCCAAGTATGCTTCTGATTTACTTTCCAAAACTAGTTTGACATACAACAAGATAGCCGCTAGTCCACTTGAGTATAATACCAAACTCCTGGCCATTGACGGTTCCCACTTTCAGATGCAATACTCTATCAACTGTTAGTTGTCAATCTCATCTATCTTACTGTTACCAAGCCTGTCATTTCATATGTTGTTCATCTGGTCAATCAATTCATGAGTACGCCTTGATCTACCCATTTTGTTGTTGTTATTCAAATTTTACGCTATATTAAGGGCACTTTGTTTAATTGTCTACGCTTTTCCTCACATTCATCTCTTAAGCTATAAGCCTATTCTGATGTAGATTGGGTTGTTAATCTCACTGATTGTCTCTCCACCACTAGTTACTATTTCTTGGCACTTCTCTGAAAGACAATTGTTACTTGTCCTAGCATTGAGACTGAGTATCGTGCCCTCGCTGATACGACATCTAAACTTTTGTGGTTACGTTAGCTTCTAACAGATATGAGTGTTCCTAAAGCAGCAAGTTCTCCTATTCACTATGACAATCATAGTGCAATACATATTGCACAAAATGATGTGTTCCACAGGCGTACCAAACATATTGAGATTGATTGTCACATCATCCACCATCATCTTCAGTACAGTGTCCTACAGGTACACTCAGTCCCATTTGAAAATAATCTTTCTGATATTTTTATGAAATCACATTCACCTGGTGGGCTTGGTGATCTTGTTTCCAAACTCCAGTTGGCTTTGCCATTAAGAATTTGAGAGGGATGTTACTCTGTGTATGTGTGTGTGTATATAGAGAAAATAGATTTGCAATCATGAATTATACAACCGCAGCGTAATATTCTTAGAATGTTATGGTAATATTCGTAGTTTCATGTAATTACTGTAGGTTAGAATATTTCTTCATTGTATTACCTTATTTACTTTGGTCATATTCAACTATCTATAGGCCTTATTGTTTTACACTGTTGTGTAAACTGTTTCTATATTTCACTATTGCATCAAGAATGTTTACAAAAGATGCCTTTATAGGCGTGTGCTAATAGACTTACAGATTTTACAGAAGCTAGAATATTCTAAACCTAAAGGTGGTGCGGTTTGTTACAAGAGGTACAGCACATGTAGTGCATTTAGTTACGTGACTGCACCAGATTCTTTGAGCTCATATGCATGTGAGCTGGAAGTTTCTACAATGACTGTTTTAGCCTTGACATCACCCCTCAAGTCAAGCTGCAGATACTGAAGGCGAAGACTTGAACACAATGATGTAAGTCATGCTGCCGAGAGTGGTTTGGTAAGTATACATGCAAATTGATCTTTTCCAGAGATGAATGCTACTTTCATTGATTTATTTAGAACTCAATCACAAACAAAATGGAAATCAATCTCAACGTGCTTTGTTCGTGCATGAAAAACTGGATTTGATGAGAGGTAAGTCGCTCTCATATTATCACAATACATCAAAGGAGCACGGCTAAGATTGACACCAAGATCCGGACAAAGGTGCTGCAGCCAAATGACTTCAGCAGTAGCATTTGCAATAGTTTTAAATTCAGCCTCGGTGGAGGAACGAGCGATGGTTGGCTGCTTCTTTGAGGACCAAGAGATCAAGTTAACTCCAAAAAAGATGTAGAAGCCACTGGTTAAACACCTGTCGTCGAGACATACAGCCCAATTGGCGCCAGAAAAAGCAGTGATGTTGGAACAACATGAAGGGAAAAGCTGTAGACCGAGGTTTGATGTGTGCTTAAAGTATCTCAAGATAAGCTTAACAACTTGCCAGTGAGGTACACGAGGGGCATGCATAAATTGGCATACCTTGCTGATTGCGAAAACGATATTCGGTCGTGTAAATAATAGGTATTACAGCAAACCAATCGTACTATGATATAATGTGGGGTCTTCAAATAAATTCTTAGTGAATGCACTGAGCTTGTCCGAGGTGGCCATTGTTGATTTCACAGGTTTTGCTAAGTGCATGTTTGTTTTATGAAGCAAGTCAGTAGTATACTTTTGCTAAGTGAGAAGTAACCCATTGGAGTTGAACGTTGCTTATATGCCCAAGAAGAAATGCAAGCTGCCGAGATAAGTTATAGGGAAGTCAGTCTTCAGTGCAAAAATGAGATCAGAGATACATAGAGGTGAGGAGCTCATGATCAACATATCATCAACATAAACCAACACAAAAGTTGTGATGGAGCCAAACATCCGTAAAAATAGTGACGGGTCTGCTGAAGACACTGTAAAACCAAGATCAACCAAGCGGCTACTCAACCGAGAATACCATGCATGAGGTGACTGGTGAAGGCCATATATGGCTTTATGTAACATGCACGCATGGGACGGAAATTGGGGATGAGAGAATCTAGGTGGTTGGGTCATGAAGATAGATTCGGTGAGAGGACCATGCAAGAATGCGTTTTGCACATCATACTGCCAAATGGGCCACTGTTGAGAAATTGTTAGAGCAAGGACAAGTCGAACTATTGTGGCCTTTACCACTGGACTAAAGGTTTTTTCAAAGTCTATACCAGATTATTTAAGAAATCTCTTAGTGATGAGTCGTGCTCTCCGACGCTCAATTAAGCTATCGGAAAGTCGTTTAGTTCAAAAAATCCAATTGCAGGTAATCGTGTTGGTGGCCTGAGATGATGGAACCAAAGACCAAGTGTGATTGGCAAGGAGTGCATTAAACTCCTTGGCCATTGCCTCGTGCCATTCGGGATGTTTCTGTGCAACTGTGAAGTTGGAAGGTGTCATAGGGATGGAATCAGTTTCAGTGAAGTGAGCACGAGGAAGGGGCCATCGTACCATGCCATCAGTTAACTTTCGAGACATAGAATGTTGGCCCGTGATCGAGTCACCATTAAATGTGCATGTTGCTGAGAACCAGATTGAGAAGGACTCGGTGAAATTGATGATGGAGATGGAGAGAAAGAATGAGGTGGTCCTTGAATAGAGGTAGAAGAGGGTGAAGGGGTCGGTGGGAGATTTAAGTTAAACATGGGTAAGGCCACGTGAGTAGGCAACGAATTGGGCTTGGCCATGGGTAGGTTTGTAAAATGAAATTTTTGTTCATTAAATTTGACATCTTTTGAGATATAGGACTGACTTGTTTGTATGTGATAGCAGATGAAGCCCTTATGGCCAGGACTAAGGCCAAGAACAACACATGAAACCAATCTGTAAGAGAACTTATGAGTGTTGTAGTGACTAGTTAATGGCCAGCACTTAATACCAAAAATGTGTAAATCCTTATAATCTGGATGCTTGTGATGGAGAAGCAGATGAGGGGAGGAATTGTTGAGTGATGGAGATGGTAAGAGATTAATTAAGTAGACGGCATGACGGAATGCATAAGGCCAAAAAATGAGAGGGACAAAGGCATGTGCAAGAAGAGTTAACTCGATGGTTATGATGCGGCGATGTTTCCTTTCGACGATGCCATTTTGAGTATGTGTGTGGGCATGTAACATGATGAGTTATACCGCATGATGCTAAATAATCTGAGAAAGGCCGAAATTCGCCCCCCTCCCCCAATTCGATTGGAATTGTTTTATTTTGGTATTAAATTGAAGTTCCACTTAAGCTTTGAACTTAACAAATATATCAAATGCTTGTGACTTAGTTTTGAGAGGAAATAACCATGTGTAACGAGAAAATTCATCCACAAAACTAATGTAAAATTTATGTCCATCATGATATACATGTGGTGAAGGTCCTCATAAATTTGAGAAAATAAGATAAAATGGTTTAGGATATTTGTTTGGCTGTGTGTGAGCTGGGACTCTATGGGATTTTGCCTTAGCACATGCATCACAAAAAAGTGGTAACATAGAAGGGTCATATTGCAAATTATGTTGACGAAGGATAGATTAGACTAGCTTAATTGAGGGATGGCCTAGTCAAGAGTGCCATAATGGGACGGAGAGAGAGCTGGTCTGAGCTGATGGAGGTGCAGATGGTGGGAAGAATGTGAGATCCCTAGATTTTCATGTGTTTTAATTCCTTATATTTTATTTAGTGGTGTTATTTTATTTATGCTATTTTAATTTATTTTATTTTGTAATTTATTTGGGCTTATGTGCAGTTAATATTTTATTTTTGGGCTTTTATATTGTGTGTTTCTCATTATGGGCCGTGGGTGTGTGAGTTAGAACAACCTGTGTGCAAAGAAGGGCCCAGCCCGTGCAGTGATTGAACACAGCCCCTCCCTTTATTTCGAACTGCGCCGTTTTGAAGAAACCCTTAGGGGTTTCATCTTGTTCTCCATGCGCCGTCCCTCTCTTTTCCTTCTCCTTTCTTCTACCTTCTTATTCTTCCTTCGAATTCCTTCTTTTACGCAGCTGCTGCCAACACCATGCGGATCTTAGTCATTCATGAGCTACTAGGTGTCGTTCGGCATGGGACTCCGAAATGCTCGTTGTCAAGCTATCGCTCCGCACAGCCGCCATTTTCCACCTCCTTCTTCCATCTTCTTCTCCATGTCGTGTGGCAGTGAACTCTGAAGAGTTGATGCCCAACTGTCGCGCCACACGTTCGCACCACATCCCTTTTCTCATCCACGGCTTACACTGCCGTTTTGTGCTTTTTCTACCTGTGCGACAGACAACCCCTCCTACCGCCATACTTGGCCTATAAATAGGTCACGGGTTCCTCAATTTAAGTTTTTCCAGTCACTCATCTTCCCTCTCTCGTATAAGTTTCATCTCTAAGAGTTTAATGTTTTCTTCTGTGAATTTTGTTGGTGAATTTAAGAGTTTGTGAAGTGTTTGCTGTGTCTTGTTTTGTCCGTAGAAGTTGAGTTTCACTCGGTTTCTTGGAAATTTTTAGGCTTGTCGTGAGTTGCCTGTTCCTTTTTCACCTAGCCCGAAATTCCCTTGAGAGAAAACTCACCAAAACTGTTGCTATTTTGCCATTGAATCACTGTTGCTGCCACTATGCCGCCACTTTTGTCAACACCTCTTTTCGCGTGATCTTTCAGAAAATTTCCATTTTCGTGTATGTAATTTTCCAAAGCAACCCATGAGTTTTAAATAGTGTTGTCATAATTGTCATTTATTTGTAAACTGTTGCTTTGTTGGAATTGGGCCTTGAGCCGTTGAAGTGTTGGGTTTTAATTGCAGTTGGTGTTGGTGTTAGGCCTTGAGCCGGATTTGGAGGATGAGGTTACACGTGTAGTTGTGAAACTGTATATTTGTAATTATTAAGATTTTATGTAAATGAGTTATTTACGATGTCATCCAAAAATTGTTGTTGTCATGCACATTTATCGTCTTTAATAAATTGTGCTATGAAGTCGCGTTGTCTGTTTGGAATTGAGACTGATTATATGGGTGCGTGTGTATCATGACCCAAGCCGAGAAGGGGTATTATCTCGGTGGAGCTCCTCTGGTCACTCGGAAGTGTAACAAACTGACGTGACGTCCCTTGAGTTGTTGCAGGGCGACGACGGGAACGGATGAGACGGTAACGCTCTCGTACCAATTCCGTGACCTTTTGGCTGGCGAGGTTAGAGGATGCTTGACCATGTACGCGCTGGGCGTGAAACTAGGCATCGCTCGTTACTAAGTTTTATGCACGGACGTTACCCGTAGTGTGACAATGAGAGCCAGGGTGTGCGGACGATCCATAGGGGAGACCGTGGTGCATGCATAATAAAATAATGGTTATGATTGGGTCAAATGTGATTTTTGGCGTGAGTGATTAAAAGTGTATTTTTGGAAAAAAAGAAATGTGGATTTGTTTCATTCATATTTGACCATATGTGGACGTGTGATTGTATTAATATGTTTTAAATCTCTTGGATGTTATTTTGATTAATTACTTGCTGAAATGTCATAATCTCATTGTGGTGTTTTACTCTATGGTTTCGTCTTATGGTACCGTAGATTTTGATGCAGAGCCTGAGTATGAGATTGAGGGACCGGCTCTGCCAGAGGCATGACTTGCTAATATGTTATTCAGCATTTTGGGATTTATTTCCCTTATATTATTTGGTTTCTTTAAATTATCTGTCGGATGACTGTATAATTATTGTAAATATATTTTACTGTTTTGAACATTCTGGTACTTAATAAATAAATACATTTTTATTTCTTCGTTGCGAATTTTATGTTGTATACTTATTGCATATTGTACACACTTTGAACACTGGTTGTTGGGGTGCGTGATCTGTGTGGTCATCATCAGGTGTCACAAACTCCACAAAAATAACACGTAGGGGTTGAGGGCGCCACAATATAGGTGGAAGATGAGAAATTAACAGTGGCTGGGTGTGCTGCAGTGTAAGTTTGGTTGAACCGATAGAGGAAAGTAAGAGCAGAGTGACCTTGTCGGTTACTAACTTGGCATATCAAAGAGCTGTTAGTGGGTATTGAGAAATTATTGCCATTGTTACCTAAGAAGGAACAACGACCATGGTGAGAGTTATGACGACCACCACTACGGCTGCGAAAATTATTTCGACCTCCACAAGACCCTTGGCTACGTTGAGCAGGAGGAAACTTAGCAGTGAAGTGAGGTGAGGCATCAGTGTTGAATATGTGTGCATTGGAGTGATGGAGCATGTGAGCTTCATGAGCTAAAAGATGACCAAGTAATTCATCAGGTGAAATAGGTTCGAGTCTAGTGGTTATCGATGAGACGAGTGCATCGTACTCATTACCAAGGCCAACAAGAATATATGGCACAAATTCTGCAGGTGGAAGAGGACGACCTGCAGCTGCCATTGTATCAACCAATGCTTTAACTCGATGAAAGTAAGTGGAAATGGAGTCAGCCCCTTTCTTTAAAGAAGCAAGTTGTAATTGAGTTTGAATGAGGCGGGCTTGAGAGACGAAAGCGTAAGTAGACTCAAGAGAGAGCTACACAGCTCTAGCAGTTTCACAACCAACCACCTAGGTAATAAGGGATTCAAAGAGGGAGGAAATGAGAGCATGCATGACTAATTGATCATGCTGAAGCCATACATCATATGCAAGATCTAGGGTAGAGTCATCGAGCTCTGGTTTTGGGGAAGGGCAGGAGCCATCAACGTACTTGTAAAGTTGTTGGCCACAAAGGTAGGGAACTAATTGTACCTTCCATAACAGGTAATTCTCGGGTGTAAGTTTAACATAGATGGTATGGGAGAAATTTGGGCAAGGTAGGGTGGGAGAAGAGAAATCGGAGGGGGCAGCCATGGATGTTAGTCCTTTAAGGCTTTTGATACCATGTTGTGTAAACTGTTTTCTATATTTCACTATTGCATCAAGCATGTTTACAGAAGATGCCTTTATAGGTGTGTGCTAACAAACTAATAGATTTTACAGAGGCTAGAATATTCTATACCTAAAGGTAGTGCGGTTTGTTACAAGAGGTACATCACATGCAGTGCATTCTGTTACGTGACTGCACCAAATTCTTCGAGCTCATATGTGTGTGAGCGGGAAGTTTCTGCATGGACTGTTTTAGCCTTGACATACACACACAAAAATTATACAAATTATTCTCCAAAACTCTATATTTTAACAAATTGAATGATTATTGGATATGTTAGCATTTAGATGTGAATAGACGAGAACAATCGATTTATTTACTACAATCCTTTCTCTATGTTCACCTACTCTGTAAAACACGTCCAATGTTTTTTTATTAGATGTAAACCCATAGGCATATATGTCATTTTTAATAGACTGATCAGCTTAGATCCAGTAATTATTTTTTGTATATATAAGATCGATTAAAGTGAATAAATAAATAAATTTATATTTCATTAAGATATATGCCCTACTCTCTCTATGGTACCACGATTTGCGATCAAGACAATGTGGATCAGTGTTTTAAATTTCATATCGTACCGGTCGATACGTTCGAAATTTTTCGTTTCGGCCGTCCGGCCGGTACAGGTACTATATTTGTTCCATACCGGCTAAAATACCGGCCATACCGGACTAAATTTCGGCCTGTACCGGCCTATATTTCGGCCGATACCGACCGATATTTCAGCCTATGTTTTTTTTTTTTCATTTTTTCAAACTACAAACTTATTTTTTAACCCCTAATTCAGATTAGACTATTTATAATTTATATATATGTATTTATATATAATTTATTTATATATAGACTATTATTTTGGAATATAATTTATATATATAATTTATTTATATATCGATTATCCCGAAACGTTATCTTAAAACGCTATCTCGAAACGGTATCGATATCGAAATATTTCGTTTCAGTGTCTTGACCGGTACGACGTCCGGTATGATATTCAAAACATTAATGTGGATATGATCATGTGCTTCCACATTCAAATATTTTTGGGATACCTGTATGGTGGCTCATGTAACAGGAGAGAAAAATAAAATCCATAAAGAATTTAAAAAGTGGTATTGGTAAGCATGTCGATCTTGCCACGCCATCATTTACCAAACAAAAAACAATATCGACGTGGCATAATCAGACAGATGTAGGAGCATCCCTTTGGTATGATCATCACCGCAGAGAAGTAGAAGCTTTCCCTTTGGTATGATCATCCGCGTTAATGCACAAACTGAACGCACGCTCAAAAACAGTGAATAAAAAGAAGATTCTTCCTTCTCCTTGACAAAGCGAAGCCAAAAAAATCCATTTCTCTTTCGTAAGTAAATCCCTCAAAATTCCATTTCCATCTCCAATGAAAACTTATTGAATTCTGGGATTTCTGTTTAATTCAGAAGAAATGACCAACCATAGCAGCGCCAACAGTGACAGTAACGGTACCAACATTCACAATCAAGATCTGGGCTGGTATTTCTTGGAGCTGGCGCGTCTCGGCGCGAGCAGAGCGACGCATTTGGAGGACACGGAGGAGCAGCTACCCAGCGAACTCAACACCATCAACAGCTCCGGGGGGTTCCAGCTCGTGTCCACTGATAAGCTTTCCGTAAAGTACACGAGCGTCAACCGACACGGCCACGACGTTGGGGTCGTTCAGGCTAACAACCCGGCTCCGGTCAAGCGACTCGTCTACTATTTTGAGATTTTCGTGAAGGACGCTGGGGCCAAAGGCCAGATCGCCATAGGCTTCACAATTGGTACTTTCAAGATGCGGAGGCAGCCCGGGTGAGTAAAGATTTTTTTTTTTCTCGTTTGAATTAGGGTTTCTGCTTGGTTTCTGAAAATTTCCTTCTAAATGTAATTCAAGTTGGGGTTTTAGCCTTGTTTTGGGTTCCAAATTACTATAACCTAGGGTTTAAAACTTAGAACTCAGTTAAACTGAAGTAAAGGAATTTGCAAATGGATTGCTTCGCACTGGGATAGAGGATTATAATCATTGCTTAATGGTTATCTGTATATTTGGGATAACAAACTCGGGGTTCAGGCATGTTCTTACAACGATGTCGACCCCTAAACTACGAGTTTAAAGAAGTGATAAGAAGCCCTTCAATCTCACCAAGGCCTCGTAGGAGTTCACTTGAACGAATCTTAATGTTGCAAGTGTAAACAAAAGCTTGTTATACCTCTACAATACTGTAGAAGCAGATGTAACACTTCTGAATTAGGTACCCCTACGTAAACTAATAACAAAACAGTACGCATGCTCGTTGCAAATAGGAATAAATTGGACAAGACCCATAATCGAACACTTTTTTTTGTCGGTAAACAAAATTTTATTGATGATAGGATAGGCAATAACCCGAGTACACTGGACATATACAAGAGCATCACCTATGCTTGATGATTTAGTGATACAAGAAATTCATGCAACTTCATACCACAAAAGTCTATTACAAAATTCTGATCGAATATAGTATTAAAAAAGAAATTTCTAAGCTCATCCATTGACCACTCAATATCTTCAAAGCTTCCACCATTGCTCTCCTTTCATTCACCATTGACATATTGGAACCATAATTGAATGCCTACAGATAACAAAAACAGATTCCTCCTAAGTGGAGACTAGAACCTTGTAGCCTGCAGGTCGAGTCAAATCATATCCCATAGTATTTACAAAGTAAATACCACCAAAAGTAGTTATGCAAAGGAAACAAAAACCAACAAAAGTAATACACTAACTTTTGTGGCAGGGCCGACAATTTCAACCTGCACAGGCAGGCAAATCTTTGGTAGGTCCTTTAGAAACAACATTATTCTAGCGTATTGCATTGGTTAGTGAATTACATGTTCAAATCTGCCGTGGCCTTTGAGGAGGTCACCAATGGCCACTGCATACGTTTCTAAGGACATGAAAAAAATAAATGAGAACCATAGTTTGGTATGCAGCCCTTGGTTGTGCCATTTTACACAGCTTTGAAAACTGTTGGGCTAGATTAGCATGCCTTGTTAGTTATAGTTATACAGCCATACCTGATTGTATTTATTCATTTATTGTCTATGCGGTAGGTGGGAGGCAAATAGTTGTGGATACCATGGGGATGATGGAATGCTTTATTGTGGACAAGGAAAGGGAGAGACTTTTGGCCCAACCTACACAGCTAATGACATAGTTGGCGCTGGAATTAATTATGCTTCACAGGAATTCTTTTTCACGTGAGACATTTGCCTGCAACCTTCAGCTTATTTGTTGTTGGAATCAATGAAGCTTTATATATTCTTATGTCAACATTTCACTTGGAAAAAGATGGAAGTATCATTGAATCTACTTTGGCTTATGGTCTCCTAATTGCTAAAGGGTTCTGATTGTTATATGTGCTCACTTCATTATCTCCAGTAAAAATGGGGCCGTAGTAGGAGCAGTGTACAAGGACGTGAAGGGTCCCTTATTTCCTACCATTGCTGTTCACAGCCCAAATGAGGAGTATGTTGTACAATTTCTTGAAAATCCTTATGCATCTTCTGTCATTACTCTATTGTAAAAAGTTAGTTTCTTGTGTTTTTTAATACAAGATTAAGATAGTGCAGATAGCAATCTGAATCTGGAACTTTTGCTCTTCCAGCAGAGATGAATTATTTATGGTGTTTTATAATCTAAAAATGGAGTCTTTTTAACTTCTTTTGCATGGATGGCATATTTATGCTTTGTGCGTGTTTACCAATAAAAAAAGAAAAAAAAAAACTTTTGCTGTCAACATCATAAATCAGTTATCTAGCCACTTAGTTCTTTTTTTAAAGATATAGAATTAATTAGTTTTTTTAAGTTAGAGGTTTCCATCCATGGCATGTAAGGGCCTAACTAGGATCACTTCCACATTTAAGCAAATGAACAAGAAATCTACTCTTGACAGAACTTCATGTTGATAACTTAAATACTATCTATGATGGAATCTTCCTAAAACCTAGAAAAAGACAGAATATGGTGAATTTAGTTATTGAATCTTTTAAAAATTTTGGATTGAGTGGGTTATGTCATAACAAGTGGTAGAGTTGTTGGCATGTTGGTATCATCATTTTGAAAATCATAGAAACTCAAAAAGTTTATGGTTTCCCCATGTTTAATTTGGTGTATTTGGCAAGAACACAATTTTCGAACTTTTGAAGATCGAGAGAGGACAGTGATAAAGTTAAAAACAATTGTGGTCAACACTCTATGTTTTGATGGCTGCTCATAATAGCTCCCAACTCTCTAGGTTCTTAGATTTCAAAGAAATTTTCCCTTTTTCTTCTTCTAGCTAGTTGTACATTTCCTTTTGTATGCTTCCTGTGCGCTTCGCTTGTACCCTGTGCTTTTAATAAAACTGCATTACTTATTGAAAAAAGTATTGGTTTGCATTAACTTGGACTTTGTTGCAATGAAATTTTGATGAGGCGTGTGGATCGCTATAATTGGTAGTGTGTAGGTAATAATCAAACTTTCGATGGTGTGGAGCACTAGATCTTGACCCCAAAACCACTTACCCAAGATTTCAGTTTGATTGGGGGGCTACGAGTGGCAGTATCCATATTCCTCTTTCTTATACTTTATTGTTCTCGGGAACTTTAGTTTTTACGGTGAAGGTGAACCTTTTCTATACACCCTGTATAAATGAGTTTGCCTATAGATTTTCTTCCCATTGCTCGGCCGTTTTTCGCTGACTTGAAGAAAGTTTCTATCTTTATATAAGTAATCGAAGACTTTATTGAAAAACATAAAAGCATAACCCAAATAAATAGGAAGTATATAAGAGGAACACCTAACTATAAACTTAGAAACAGTAAAGGCAGTCATGAAAAAACCATCCATTGAAGTCTATAGAAGCTACCCAGCAGAATAAAGTATTAAACTTTATCGTCTGTTCGCGACTCTCAAAATTTCTATCATTCATTTCCTTCCAAATGCACTACTAAACAAGTAAGGACCATTGTAATACCCCCATATTGAGTATAGGAGGGCAATGAATGGGATCCCATATTTCCCATGAGAAAGAAGTTTTTGCCTTTTATAATGATTCCAAGAGGATTCAATTATAAGCTTGACTAGTCTTTTGGAGTGTAATCCTAGGCGTCGCTTGAACTTTCTTTGGTTCATTACAAAATAAAGTATAAGAGGATGGTGAATGAGATTCTACATTGACTAAAGGATAGGAGTTCTTGCCCTTTATAATGATTCCGAGGGACTCCAATTGTATTTTTTTTATAAGTAAAAATTTTATTCTTCGAAATGTAATAGGTGAAGCCCATGTACACATAAAGTATACAAAAGAAAACCAGCTAAGTAAAGAACTTATAAAAAATTTTGAACCTATCCAATCTCGACCAGGCCCTTCCGTTTGAACAAGTAAAATCCCCCCTTGCTAGAGGGAAATCCACCAAGTCTAACTCAAAAAGAAGAGTTGAGAAATCAACCATAGCTGAACCCATGCTAGAGTCCCCCGATCGCTCGCTCGGAAACTGAGTGATGTTGAAATCACCCCCAATACACCACGAAAGATCCCACCAGCTACAAAGGCCAGCTATCTCATCCTGGAGAAGTTTTTTGCTACCGTCGTCATTCGGCCTGTAAACACCTGCAAAACCCCAATTAAAACCATCATCCACATTCGAGAAAGCACATGCTACCGAATAATCCCCGATGCAATCATTCACAAGATTAATTACTCTCTTATCCCACAACACCAGGATACCCCATGAAGCACCCTTAGAAGCGAGGGAGGTCCATCCTGCATAAGAGCAATTCCACAAACTTCTGATGATGTGCCTATCAATAAACTTTAGTTCATCTCTTGCAAACAAATAATGTCCGTCTTCCAATCCCGTAATAAATTCTTCACTTTAAGGCGGTTGTTCGGGTCATTCAAGCCACGAATATTCTATGATAGAATCTTGGGCTTCATGGATTGCCAAGATTCCTCCTATCCTTGTGACGCCCCCTGCTCGCACTACTCTCCCGTGCATCATAGTTAATGGAGCAGGCAAGTCTCTTAAGCTCCCTATCCTTCTTAACTGCGGATCTGGCTAGCAGAGGCTGGCTTGCCTTTATTGCGATGAAGAGAGCTTGCAACTGGTTCTCATAACCCTCACAGGTAATACCTAAGAAATGACGCATATCGTTAACCTTTTGAAGGAGCCAATCAGTTTGCAAATCATCCCAAGGAGTTGCTAGTGGCAACGAACACAGAGGACGAGGCACTTCCCCGAGTTCACATGGGTCAGTTAGCTGCACATTAGCCCCTAGCTCCTTACACACTAGTTGAAATTCTGACCCATAGGAGGAACCTACGTCCGAGACCCTCCCATCAAAAGAAGAATCATCAGTGTCTTCCCTCTCTGTGCACAAGACCTTTAAAAGAGTCTCTGAGAGGCCTAGAAGGTGCAAAGTATGAAAGATGGTAAGGGCAATCGCCAAATCGCTAATGCATGGAAGATGGTACCTTTATGTTTAATGTGGTGCACATGAAACAAAAGAAATGACCGTTGCTTTGAGGATAAGGAACGCTCTCCGGACAGTTTTAAGGACTTCTTCTTTCATACTTTGTTGCTTTGGGCCTCTTCTATTGTATGGGATGGAGCGAGTCTTAATGTTTTGTACGCTACTATCAGTAGCATGTAGTTTGTAATTAGGCTCTTTTTTGTATATTTCCTGTGTACTCGGACTTTGCATATTTACGTGGATCAATAAAACTTCTTTTTACCTATAAAAAAAAAACCCAGAGTTCATCTACATTGCGTTCCCTATTATTAAAACATCTTTCATTCCTTTCCAACCAAATGAACCACATAATACACAAAGGAATCATCTTGTTTACTTATTAAAAAAATATACTAAGGAATCATCTTCCATGCAGTTGCCACTTGGGAGCAAGTATGAAGACTGGTCCAGGTTGCTAGTAAATCGACCACTGCTTTTGGCATAACCCAGATCAGTCCAGCTCTTCTAAACACACCATCCAACAACACGTTAGCCACATCACAATGTGGAAATAAATGATTCACTGATTCCGTGTCTTTTCTGCACATAAAACATCAATCCAAAACAATCATTCCACACTTTCACAAGTTATCTATTGTCTGAATATTCCCTATTGCAGCTATCTATACAAAAAAAGCCACCTTTGATGGAACATGAGCCTTCAAATTGTATTTTTGACTAATCCTTTTGAAGTATGAGCCATGATGTGTTTTACGCTTTCCTTGACCATCTTACACTGCTACAATTTGTAATTGTGGGTTATCATATATTTTTTTTATGACGGGGGAACCACCCCATAGCAGAGCCCTTAGGACTCACCCATGTAACCTAAACCCCTGGAGAGACTAGCACAACAACCCATTGCCATGATCTCCCACTTAAATCGCAGTTTGATCCCAGGGGGAATCGAAACTGTGACATGGGGCACATGCACACAAGTTCGCCCTTACTACTAACCTTTTGGGCTTAATAGGATAAGCATCTCCAATTAGCAAATAGGTATACTAACCTTTTGGGCTTTGAAGGTAACCTAACTAGATAAAAAAAGTCATTTTGCAAGGCACTGATGATCTCCCAATGAAGTAGAAGGTGATCAACAAATTTCCTTTTTTTTTTTTTCTTGTACATACATCACCAATCTGTCACAAGGATATGATGTTCCGTAGATTATCCATGCTGAGGGTCTTCTTAAGGAGGCTGTCTACACAAAAAAAAAAAAAAAGGATGAAGAATTGCTGTCAAAGGCACCTTGTGTAATGTCCCAATGGAAGACTCAAACCACATGACCTATCTCTAAAAGGAATAGTCAATGATACAATTGGAGTCCCATTGAAAAATTATAAAGAGCAAGAACTTGTCATTCCCAAGCAATGTGAGATCCCATATATTACCTATCTTTATCCTTATTGTATGGGGTATCACACATTGGCTGTCCAAATCCTTCTCCAAGATATTCTGAGGGTATAACAACTTCTGGAACCGATGAGGACATCTCCTATTATGATTTATTTATTTTATTAATGTATTGTCTATTTTATTTAGGGTTTATATTACCCTACTATTTAAAGACATCTTCTATTTTTGTTATTTTATTAATGTGTTATTTATTTCATTTATGGTTTGTATTGCCCTACTATTTAAAGACTTGTAAGGAATATTGGAACGGTAGTTGTTTTTGAATGCAGAGTTGAGCGCCATAGCCGCCTCCTTCCAGCCCCTCTTTACTTTCTTCTTCTTCCTCTCTTCTCTTCTGGTTCATTTTCTTCTCTATTTCTTATTACTCTGTTTCTATCTCTTCTTCTCATCTCTATCCTACATCATATTGGTATCAAGAGCCGGTTCTATAGTTTTCTCAAACAATAGATTAATTTCCAAACCCATCCATCTGAGTTCCCTTCGATCCAAGCCAAAACAAAAACCATTCACCTTCGCTCAGACCTTGCCAAAAACCACCAAGTGAGACTACCGAAAATCTCCAGAAACCACCGCACCTTCCTGAGCAGACCATCTTGATAAAGCAAACCACACCCTGTTTCGGTCCCTCCGTCCATCGCATCATCTTGGTCTCACTGCCGCTCTTCACCGTCACATTCATATTCCCCTTCAGTGAATCGGCTCTCTCCGATTCTCCCTCTCGTTCTCTCTGAGTTGCCGCCGTCACTGCCTCTCCTGACCCTGAGCACACTGCCGGTAAGCCTCTCGGCCTCTCCTTTACCTCCGTCTCATCCCTCGGCCTCTCCCGAAACACTCAGTGCCGAGATACCCAGAGACAACAGGTGCGAAAAAAAAAAAAAAAAACACAGACCTCGCCGAAACCACCAGACCTGAGGCAGACGGTGCCGGAAACACGACATCTCAGCTCCGATTCTTCTCCCTCTAGCAGATGTCTCTCTCTCCCTCGATCTCTCCTCTCGCGCGACTCCCAGTGCAGAAATAGCTAGAGACGCAGGTGCCAGCAAACGAAGCTAGCCAAAATAAAAAGAAAGAAAGAAAGGGAGTCGGGTAGCTTTTTCCTTTTGCGTGACTTCTTTCACCGACTATGCACAGTTCTCAACTAGTAAAGGGAGTTTTACTATCTCTTTTTTTTTGGTTTTACACTATCGGCTTGTTTTGAAAATGTATTAATTGTTTCTATGTGTTGCTGTTACCATAGTGAATTTAGCCAAACCCGCATTTGCTACGGCCAGATTTATTCAACACTTGGATTTTGTTTTACTTCCTATTTCTTTTGTTCCCATTTTCACTTCCATAGCCTGAACCTTTACTTTTCATCTTTGCATTGATTGTCCTTCAAAAAAAAAAAAAAAATCTTCTTAAAACAAAAATATTAGCATTGCTATGTGATTGGATTTGTTCGATTAGCATTTGACCATTGCTTTGTTATTTTAAACATCAGCATTATTTGTTTGCCGTATTTTGGATTTACTTAATCCAAAAAAAAAAAAAAAACTTATTATTATTTTGCTCAGTTGATATTTTCATGACTTGCACTTATTGTTCATTGATCTCTTCGTTGCACCTCATTTAGCTAGTGTTGCGTTGCATGCAATTGCGTAGTGGTCGTCTTGTCACCTCTAGTTCCAATACCTCTACCATGGATCCTTCCCAATTTGATGCCCTCACTTGACAAATAGCTTAACTAGCCAATAACCAGCAACATGTACAAACTTAATTAGCGGTTGTCCAAACTGAGATGACTGCTACTCGTGAGGAGAACCGAGACCTAGTTGCTAGGTTGAATAATTTTGAGGAACTCCTTCATTCGTCTGACAACTCTGAAGTGTCCCATAATAGATGCTATCGTCGTCGACGAGGTGATCGACAAAATGTCAGACACGGTCGTGGGGGTAAGGATTATGATCGTGAGCGAGAACGAGAACGAGACCATTACCGTCAAGGTACTCAGTCTCCTACTCGCCATGACGAGCGCTTATTCAGAAACATTAAGCTAGAGGCCCCTATTTTTTATGATTGCCTAGATCCTCGAGTTCTTACTCAATGGATTAGGGATATGGATCGTTTCTTTACCTGGTATAGAGTCCCTGAGGATTGGAGAGTTCAATTTGCTAGTTTGAAATTAATTGGCACTGCCCAACTCTTTTGGGAAAGTGTAGAGGATCTCCTTGAGAGGTGTTATGCGCCTCCTGTTGGGAGTTGGGAAGAAATGAAACGTCGTTTTCAAGAAAAGTACTTGCCCCAATCTTACAGGGGTAATTTGCTGGACCAATGGAATGCCCTTACACAGGGCAATCGACCAGTGACTGAGTATGTCACTCAATTTGATGAATTCCGAATGAGATGTCATATTGTTGAGGATGAGGTCATGACTTTGAGTAGGTTTAGACAAAGGCCTAAAAGATGATCTTAGGTGCGAGCTTGTTCTTTAGGGCGTCGCTACACTTGACCATATGTACTCTTTAGTTTGAGACTATGAGTCGGTTATGAGGACTCCGTATAGAAGGCGTGGTGACAACCGCCCTCCCATCACCCCAGCTCCCACTCTTTCCCCTAAGTCTCTCTTAGGGCCTCCACCATCTAATATTTCCCCCGCATGGGAAAATAAGGGTAAAGGCCCTGAAATTTCCAGGACTGCCTCCCGCTTGCAGTGCTTCAAATGTAAGGGTTTTGGCCCCATTTCTTCCAATTGTCCTAGTCGAATCCTAGTCATTGAGAAACATGAGGGTATAGTTGACGAACCGTCAGAAGATCAAGTCTATGAGCCTAAACTTGAGGAGTTTGATGATTTAGGTGATGATGAGGATATCTTCTTAGGTTGTATCCGAACCCTTCATGTGGATCTAGGTTCTGTACCCCTTGCTCCCGACACACCCCGATTAAGTGTTGTACGTTGTACCCTTACTCAACCCAAAGGTGCTGATGATTGGCGTCGTCATGCCATCTTTCATACTTATATCAAAATCAATGATAAGGGTTGTAAAATCATTGTAGATAGTGGGAGTTGCATTAACGCGGTTTCTGTGGCTACTGTGTCCCGTCTTGGGTTGCAACCAGTGCCTCACCCTCAGCCGTATAGTGTCTCTTGGGTTGATACTTCTTCCGTAGCTGTGAAAGAGCGTTGTCTGGTACCTATCTAGTTCCTAGAATATAAAGATCGTATATGGTGTGACGTCATTCCTATGGATGTCGGTCATGTCATTCTTGGCAGGCCTTGGTTATTCGACTTAGATGTGACCATCCATGGTCGGTCCAATTCATGTTCCTTTGTGTTTAATGGAAAGAAGATTCATCTTAACCCTTTACCCCCAAATTCTATTGGCTCACAACAAACAAAGAAAATTTTGGAACGAAAGTGGCTAAATATCATTAACTCTACGGAGTTTGAGTGTACACTCGTGGGTGCTTCTGTTGTGTTTGCTGTGGTTGTTATGGAGGTTCTGTTGGAGTCTCCAATAGTGACCCCTGGTGAGGCCCAGTCATTTTTTCAGGAGTTTCGGGACCACTTACCCCCTCTACGAGATATTCAACATGCCATAGATCTTGTCCCAGGAGCGTCCCTTCCAAACTTGCCTCATTATAGGATGAATCCCACCGAGCATGCTAAACTCCAAAGACAAGTGGGTGAGTCCTTGTGCAGTTCCTGCTAGGGGTGTAAATTCAAACCGGAAAACCGGACCGGACCGAACCGGACCGGTTTTACCGGTTTTGAACCGGTCCGGTCCGGAACTGGTTTTTAAAACGTAAAAACCGGTCGGTTCCGGTCCGGTTTCGGAATTTTTTGGACCTGACCGAACCGGACCGGTTGATTAAAAAAAAATAAAAAATAATATTTTTATATATAAGTTTTATACAAAATATTTTATATATATTAAATATTAATATATATAAGTTTTATATATAATGTATAATTATAAATTTTTATGTGAAATTTTATATATAACATATATATTCATATATGAAATAATTTTTTATTATAATTTATAAATTATTACATAAAATGTTAATACTAAATCACTAAAAGTTTATAACTAATACTAATATATAACTTATAACTATACCAATAGTCTAATATTAATACTATTATATAGTCTAATATATTAATAAAAGTATAAAACAGTTTTTTTTAAATCAATTTTTTTTTTATAAATAAATTTTTAATGACAAATTGTGAAATTTACATTTTAAAAAAATTGAAAAACGGGACCGGACCAGACCGGAAACCAGTAAAACCGGAAGTACCGGTTTAGAAGGGTAACCGGTGCGTAATCGGTTTTGAAAAATATAAAACCGGTACATACCGGTTCGGTCCTAGATTTTATTTAAAACCGGACCGGACCGGTTACACCCCTAGTTCCTGCTCTTTTGACTCCTAAGAAAGATGGCTCTTAGAGGATGTGTATTGATAGTCGTGCTATTAATAGGGTCACAGTGAAATATCGATTTCCCATCCCTAGGCTTGATGATATGTTAGATATGATGGTTGGTGCCATAATATTTTCTAAGATTGATTTAAAGAGTGAGTATCACCAAATTAAGATTCGCCAGGATGATGAGTGGAAAACTGCCTTCAAGACGAAGGATGACCTTTATGAGTGGTTGGTCATGCCTTTTGGACTAACCAATGCCCCAAGTACTTTTATGAGAGTGATGACACAAGCCCTTTGGCCTTTCATGGGCAAGTTCCTCGTCGTCTACTTTGATGACATTCTCGTTTACAGTAAGACTAAGGAACAACATCTAGATCATCTCACACAGGTTTGTTCCACCCTTCGTGAAACAAATATGTATGCTAATGTGAAGAAATGCTCTTTTTTCACCGATCGAGTTGTCTTCCTAGGATTCATTGTGTCTTCTACTAGAGTATCTGCTGACCCCACAAAGATTCAGACCATTGTTGGTTGGCCTGAGCCCAAGACTATACATGACATTAGGAGTTTTCATGATCTGGCTACCTTTTATCGTCGTTTTATTAAGGGGTTTAGCACAATCATGGCTCCCATCACGGAGAGCATGAAGAGGGGAGAATTTCAATGGACATCGGAAGCGGCTAAGGCTTTTAAGTTAGTCAAGAAGTGAATGATGGAAGCTCCTGTCATGCGACTTCCTGACTTCTCCAAAATTTTTGAGGTCGAGTGTGATGCCTCAGGGGTGGGAATAGGTGGAGTTCTTAACCAGGAACGCCACCCTGTTGCTTATTTAAGTGAGAAGTTAAATGATGCCAAACAACGGTGCTCTACTTATGATAAGGAACTGTACGCGGTTGTGCAAGTTTTGCGCTATTGGCGCCATTATTTGTTACCTCAAGATTTTGTTCTTTATTCAGACCATGAGGCCCTCCGCTATCTTAATTCCTAGAAAAGATTGAATTCTAGGCATGGCCGTTGGGTTGAATATTTGCAGGCTTCTTCTTTTGCTTTAAAGCATAGGAAGGGTGTTGAGAACCAAGCAGATGATGCCTTGAGCCGTTGCATCTCCCTTTTGTCTATCATGAATGTCAAGGTCATAGGTTTTGAAAGACTTAAGGAAGAGTATGAGTCTTGTCTTGATTTTAAGGATACTTTTCTCGCTTTGCAAAGCGGGCAGTCGGATACCACTAATGGTTTCCGTCTGGATGCTGGTTATCTTTTTAAAACCAATAAGTTGTGCATCCCTCGGACTTCAGTTAGGGATTTTATAGTTTGGGAAGTTCATGCCGGAGGCTTGGCTGGACATTTTGGACGTGATAAGACCATAGAAGAGATTGAACGTCAATTCTATTGGCCCAGCTTGAAGAGAGATGTGGCTAAGATAGTTAGCACCTGTAACACTTGTCAATTAGCCAAACAAAAGCGACAGAATACTGGTCTCTACACACCCCTTCCTGTCCCTAGTTGTCCTTGGCAAGACGTTAGTATAGATTTTGTTTTGGGACTTCCACGCACTCTGAAGAAGTATGATTCTATTTTTGTTGTAGTGGACCGTTTCTTGAAAATGACTCACTTTATCCCTTGTAGCAAAACTTCAGATGCGTCTAAGGTCGCTAGGTTGTACTTTAACGAGATTGTCAAGTTGTATGGTCTTCCTAAAACTATTGTTTCAGATAGGGATGTTCATTTCACAAGTCATTTTTGGAGCACCCTATGGCATATGGTTGACACTAAATTGAAATTCTCCACTGCTTACCACCCCCAGACAGATGGTCAAATTGAAGTTGTTAACTGTAGTCTTGGCAACTTATTAAGATGTCTGGTCCAAGAAAATCTTAGGAATTGGGATTTGATCCTCCCTACAGCTCAGATTGCATATAACAGTTCGGTGAATCGGTCTATAGGTATGAGTCCCTTTAAAGTTGTTCATGGCTACAAACCTAGGAAGCCTTTAGACCTTATTCCCATGTCTCCTCATGCTCATGTGTCTGTGTCAGTTGAGGCATTTGTTTAACATCTTTATGACTTGCATATTGAGATCAATAAATAACTTGAGGCCAGTAATGCATCATATAAACTGCGAGCTGATTTGCATAAACGACATGTTGAATTTAAGGTTGGGGATTATGTTATGATCCGAATTAGACCGGAACGGCGTCCACCTAGATCCGCTTCCAAATTGCAGGCACATAGTATTGGTCCTTTTAAAATTTTAAAGCGTGTCGGTCCAAATGCATACATTATTGATCTTCCATCACATTTTGGTTACCACTCTACTTTCAATGTTGAGGACTTAGTTGCTTACAAATGCCATTTCAATCCTTCCAGTGATCCTTTTCTACCTCCATCTGTGAACCCTGATCCTGAACCTTTTGTCACTCTTAATCCACTACCATCTATCACAGCACACAAAGATAAAATTGATACTATTCTAGATGAACAGATTGTGTTGACCAATGATGGAGAGGTTCAGCGTTTCCTTGTTCATTGGGTCGATCGACCAAATTCTGACTGTACATGGATTCCCAGAGAGACACTCCAGCAGCTTGATCCAGATTTATTGGAGCTTTATTGGAGCCAGCAGGATCTTCCTTTGCCCCGGGTCACTAGCCACCTGTTCTAGAGAAGTGGGTAGGGACACCAGACTCAGGCCTCCACTCACACGTGTTTATGGCCGTCAGAAGAAGCGTGCTCAACCACTTAGCTTATGGTTGGGTGATTGATTGCAGCCTTAGTGTGACTCGTCAACTCGACAGAGTCGAGCTTTTCCACCCTGGGAGAGTTGATGAGGACATCTCCTATTATGTTTTATTTATTTTATTAATGTCTTGTCTATTTTATTTAGGGTTTGTATTACCCTACTATTTAAAGACATATTCTATTTTTGTTATTTTATTAATGTGTTATTTATTTCATTTAGGGTTTGTATTGCCCTACTGCTTAAAGACTTGTAAGGAATATTGGAACGGTAGTTGTTTTTGAATGCAGAGTTGAGCGCCACAGCCGCCTCCTTCTAGCCCCTCTTTACTTTCTTCTTCTTCCTCTCTTCTCTTCTGGTTCCTTTTCTTCTCTATTTCTTATTACTATGTTTCTATCTCTTCTTCTCACCTCTATCCTACATCAAGAACATTCAAACAATGAGCTTCACTTCCTTGGAATGGGCGCAAAGAATCTTATATGCACCTTCAATACATAATCTTGTGAGTGCAAAAAGAACTCCATGAAGGCATCAACCTCTCAGTCATGAGTTGCTCTGAAAAACTATCTATCTACTGAGGGGAGCAATTGAAGAACTCTGATTGATTAGCCCATTAAAACCTTCTGCTTGAAGAAAGTATGATTACTTGGTTGAAGCTGCTGAAAAAGTTCCGCACGCTTGTGCTTCCCTATGAGTCCATTTAGATCAGTAAAAAATACTATCAAGCTTTTATGTTTGGTAAACTTTATTCTGTAGTCTTAAGTAACCTACATTCTCCAAAATGCTCTTTGTGATGTCCCACTAATTCCCACATTGGGTGGGAGAAGCATGATAGAGGCGAATAAGCATGATAAAGAAAGAATAAAAAATACCATTTAAATGGAATAGGAAAAGAGTAAATAGTGAGATGTATGATGTACTGGAAATATGGATAGCTAAAGTAGAGGGGGAGGTTTTTTGTTTGACTAAATTAAGCTAAACTTTTGAAGAATTTGTTTTCCAATGTGCCCCACACCGATCCTGCTAATGTGAAAGTTCTGAGCTTTCATTTGTTATTTTGTGAGAAACAAATTAGAAATCAGAAGCTTCTTTTATGCATTTGTGAAGAATACTAAATCACCCCTCCTGAAGTCTTGTTGCACTTACTAGTTGTTCTATTAGTCATTGCACAGTAATTACACTTATAGTCATTGCATGGCAGTCAAATTTACTGTTCATTTTGTCATAGTGCACATTGACTTTTCAGCCGTGTATATGATTGAATTTTCCAGGGTTCAGGTCAATTTTGGGCAGAAGCCATTTGCTTTTGATGTTAAGGCAAGATATAGTTCTCCTCCTTATGCTTCTTTTTGTTTACAGGCTGTATTTGGGTCAACTTTGCTTTTTTTTCCTGGTTTTATTCTCAGCTACTGTATTGGGTGATTACCTAGGCTGAAGAATGTGAGATAGTCTAATAATATACATGCAAACCACACTTACACCTCAGCTTAGAGTTCCACATGCACACTTGAATACACCCGAGTATTTCTAATATATCCACTACTTCATTATAGTAACAGCACCATTTTAGCCCCTCCCTTTGAGGTAAGTGGCCTTCCATTTATTTCATTTCTAAATTTTCCCCGAACTCCTCTCCTCTCAGTAACCTAGTATTGATGATATTAGTAATGTGCAATAAGGTTTTAATTAGTTAATATCAATATATCTTTCATCTTCAAGGTGTTAAGAGTGTTAGGAGAGAGAAAACCTCTCCGTGCACTTTCGTTCTCATACATTTTTTTTTTTTGCATGAACTTGTATTTCGATGGTGTTAGTGATTGTTTGAAAGCCCGAGTATTGTTTGGTTGGGGGGTTTTCACACATCTCTGTGGACAATGGGTCTTCTGAAACTTGTGGTGGGTGAAGCTAAGGCTTTCGAGGTAGTAAGGGAAGGAAAATATGTGCTTATAACTGAGAGAGGTTGGAAAGGGGTGAATGAGATACGTTTGGGGGTAGGTACGCCATGTTGGTTCTCCAAAGCCATGGAGGATTGTCTGAAGATAGGGAGGAAGGAGTTTTATTCCACTTACAGGGAAGGAGTTAGGAGATACATTGCACAAAAATGATCTAACTTTAAAGGTTGCTTTATGGCGCTGGTGCCATCTTCATACCAGAAGATAGGGAAGAGAGGGGATGGAGGAAGATGGTGGAGGCTCTAAGGGAGGTTGGGGGTGTGGGTGGTGCTGCGAATAGGCCACAACATACGATGACGACAGCGCAACAACAACCACTATCTCGGACATATAGGGAGGCTTTGCAACCCAGGAGTGGAGCTAGTTCTGACATAGTGGCAAGCTCGAAAGGAGTGGTAGGCCTACAAAGGAGTGCTGTTGTCTCTGTGATTGCACAGGCGAGGGAGGAAGGTGGCAGTATTGATGTTGGATTATTTGAGGAAAGGGAGTAATGTGTTTTGCTTGAGTTGAAAAGCCAAATAGAGGAAATGCAAGGAAAAATAAATTGGTTGATACGGTGCGCAAAGGAGCAGAAGGGGGTGGGCCTGGGCTTGGAAGTGGGCTGTGGCCTTAAGGAGGATTTGATTTACAAGGGGCCTCAGCCTGTGAAGCTGAACAAGAGCCAACAAGGGCCTTCAGGAGATGCTAAGCTGAAGGGGAAGATGAAGGCAGTTGGGCTGGGCCTGAGCAAAAGCCCTCGCAAAATCTGGAAGGAGAAGGGTCTATGTATCGGGCCTCAACACGTCTCGGGTTTGAAGGAATAGCCCGAAACTTCTGCCCCAGTGAAGGTTCTTGGGCTGGACCTGGAACAGAACTGGGCGACGGTCAGCTGTGATGCTGGTGGTCGTCCGGTGGGGGTATCTCCGACGCCGGCAGTGGCAAAGGGGGATTTTGTGAAGCACAGTGTAGACACCGAAGGCCTGGAGTTGAGTCCAACAAGAGAGGGAGCTGCACAGGGAGGGGCGCCACCCTGTGGGCTGCCACAGATCATGCCAACAAGACCTGGGCTGCCGCAGAACTCACTGTCATCCTCGGACCAGGTTTAGAACAGCACTATGGTGGAAGAAATGGCCTACGATGGGTGAAAGGAAGGAGGGGGGAGTTAGAACTTGCTGTGTTGGAGAATGAGGGTGCGTCGGAAGAGGGGGAGATAGAAGGGGAAGGATCTTTGATCCTGTTTGAGCCATGTAAACACTCAGCAGAGGGGATGGAGTCTCCAGGAGAGGATCCTACATCAATAAATATGATTCCTCCTACTCTCTTCTCTGATTGGGTTCTGAAAAAGGTGGAGGAACTTCAGAGTTGTATGGGGATTTCTTGTGAGGGCTATAGGGTCAAAAAGAGAAAGGGAGTTGAAGAGGCTGACCTGGTCCATTAATTATGACGGAAAGGATGGGAGTGCAAGTCATGGAAGAAATAAGGGGGCTGGATTAGTAGTTAAATGAAAAGCACAAAATATTGATTTGGAATGTTAGGGGGTTGAACGAGATCAACAAACGCCTTCGTATAAGATATCTCTTAAGACAATGGAAGATGGATATTATTTGTCTACAAGAAACAAAACTGAAGATCATCACTAGAAGAACTATCCGAAGCATATGGAGTTGCCAATATGTCGGATGGACATACTTACCTTCGAAAGGAGCCTTGGGTGGAATTTTGGTCATGTGAAGAGGATTGTGGAAAACATTGAGGAGTTTGTGGAGAATTTTCGGTAGGGTGTTCTTTCAAAAATACAGATGATGGTTTTCTATGGGCCTTTGGAGGGGTGTATGGCCCCAACTTGGATTGTGAGAGGCGGCTACTTTGGGATGAACTTGCTCTCCTATGTACTTGGTGGGATGTACCTTGGTGTATTGGGGGAGATTTTAATGTGACAGGGTTTCCTAGTGAAAGATCAGGGGAGGGGCACAACCATGCGATGATGGAATTTTTGGATCTAATATTTGAATTGGGCCTTATGGATATACCGTTGATGGGAGGTGAATATACTTGGGCTAATAATCAAAGCTGGTCAAGATTGGACAGATTTCTCATATCTCCTTCTTGGGAGCTGCAATTTCCATATTTATGTCAAAAAAGACTTCCAAGGATATGCTCGGATCACTTCCCGATTATGTTGGACTGTGGAGGTATTCAAGGGGGTAGAAGGCCTTTTAAGTTTGAGAATATATGACTAAAAACAGAGGGGTTTGTGGATTTGATTAGACAATGGTGGAATTCATTTAAACTCCAAGGCACTCCTAGCAATGTCTTGGCTGAAAAATTAAAGGCTTTGAAGAAGGAATTGAAGACATGGACGAGCAAGTATTTGGTGATGTAACTATACAAAAGAAGAGTTTATTCCAAGAGTTACAAAGCTTGGAGGGTGTAGGAGATGGGCATAACCGAAAAGGGCAAGTGGTTTCTGAACTAGAAAGGTTGATCCTAATGGAGGAAATTTCGTGGCGACAAAAGTCGAGGACATTGTGGCTTAGGGAGAGGACAAGTGCACAAAGTTTTTTTCATCGAGTTGCGAACTCAGACAGGAGGTTTAATACTATTGAGTCCATGAACATTGATGGAGACCATCTACAGACCAAGCGGAGATAAAGGATCATGTGGCTGGACATTTTGAATATTTGTTGTCGGAACCTCATGCTTGGAGGCCTACTTTAGATGGACTAGTTTTTTAGTCCATTGACCAAAGTAGTATGGATTGGTTGGAGAGACCATTTGAAGAGGAAGAGGTTCAACTGGTAATCAGAAAAATGAACAAAGATAAAGCTCCGAGACCAGATGGTTTTACTATGGCATTTTTTCAGACTTGTTGGGAGGTGGTAAGAGAGGATGTCATGCTGGTTTTTCAGGAATTTTACAATTTTGGTAAATTTGAGAAGAGTTTGAATGCAACTTTTATTGCACTAGTCCCTAAAAAGGCAGGTGCAATAGAGGTACAAGATTTTAGGCCTATTAGCCTAGTGGGCAGTATGTACAAAGTCCTTGCTAATAGGATGAGCACGGTTATGGACAAGATTATCTCAACGTCTCAAAATGCCTTTGTGAGAGGGAGACAAATCTTGGATTCGGTTCTTATAGCGAATGAGTGTTTGATAGCAGAATCAAGTCGGGAGAGCCAGGTATCTTATGCAAATTAGATATGGAGAAGGCCTATGATCATGTTAATTGAGATTTTTTGCTCTATATGTTGAATAGATATGGGTTTGGGGAAAGATGGAGGACGTGGATGAGGCATTGTGTGTCAACGGCCCGCTTCTCGGTATTGGTAAATGGTGACCCTGTGAGCTTCTTTAATAGTTCGAGGGGACTAAGACAAGAAGATCCATTATCACCATTTTTATTCGTCATAGTAATGGAGGCCCTAAGTAGAATGGTGTCGGCTGCGGTAGAGGGGGGATTTTTTTCATGATTTTCAGCAGGAGCTACTAATCATGGTTCCATCATTATTTCCTACCTTTTGTTTGCGGATGACACATTTATGTTTTGTGAGGCAAATGTAGGACATGTACAATCTTTGAAGGCTATCTTACTTTGTTTTGAAGCAGTATCTGGTTGAAGATTAATCTTACTAAGACGGGGATGGTTGCGGTGGGTGAGGTAAGTAACATTAGGGGGTTGGCAAACATATTGGGATGTGTGGTTTCTTCATTTCCATTGAAGTATCTCGGTCTTCCGTTGGGAGCTTCTTTTAAAGTTGAGACAATTTGGGAGAGGTGTTAGAGAAAATAGAGCGTAGGTTGGCTGGGTGGAAAATGTTATATTTAACTAAAAGGGGGCCGATCACTCTTATTAAGAGCACTCTATCCAACCTTCCCACATATTACTTGTCTCTATTTCCTCTCCCTGCCAACATTGCAAATAGAATAGAGAAACTTCAACGTGACTTCCTGTGGTGTGGACTAAAAGATGAATTTAAATTTCACGTAGTGGGGTGGGATAAGGTGTGTACTCCCTTGAGAGACGGAGGATTTGGGGTTCGTAACATGAGGGCCTTTAATAAGGCTCTATTGGGAAAATGGTTGTGGCGCTATAATAATGAAATGGGAGCTTTGTGGAAAGGGCTGATCGGCATGAAGTATGGAAGTGCTCCCAAAGGGCCCCCCCGTGGTGGTTCTAGAGAGGGGAGGGGGGGCATATGGTGTGGGATTATGGAAGTACATTCGGAAAGGTTGGTGCTCCTTTGTTAGTCATACTCGACTGTGTTTGGGGAATGGCAATAGGATCAGCTTTTGGTATGATGTGTGGGTGGGAGACACGGAGTTGAATGAGGCTTATCCCACTATATTTAGAATTGCATGGGACAAAGAAGCTATGGTGGCTTACTTGCGGGTTATAACTCATGGCCCACAAGAATGGAACGTTAGCCTTACTCGAGATGCACATGATTGGGAAGTGGCAGAGCTGGTGGAGTTTCTTAAACTGCTGTATAACGCTGCTATTGCTGTCACAAATGAAGATAAGATGGAATGGAGACCTTCTAGGAAAGGGATTTTTTCTATACGCTCCTTCTATGAATCAACTACCATGCAACATCGGCAAAATTTTCCTTTGAAGAACATTTGGAGGAGTAAAGCACCTACAAAGGTTGCTTTCTTTGTCTGGACAGCAGCCTTAGGGAAGATTCTGACTCTTGATAATCTTAGAAGACATGGTTTTATTATCACAAAATGGTGTTGTATGTCTAGAAATAGTGGTGAATCGGTGGACCATCTACTCTTACATTGTGAGTTTGCACGAGAAATCTGGAATTGCTTCTTCAGCAGAATGGGAATTGCATGGATAATGCCGGGAAGGGTGGTGGAACTGCTAGCAAGTTGGAGAGGGATTACCGAGACATCACAGATAGCAGCTATGTAGAAGATGGCTCCCTTATGTATTCTTTGGTGCATTTGGTGTGAAAAAAACGATAGACATTTTGAGGATCATGAACGATCATTGGAAGAGTTTAGGAGCTTTTTTTGGAAGACATTATTTATATGGGCCATCGCTCTAGATTTGAATGGTCTCAGCTTCTACGACTTCCTTGTAACTGTTTCTAGTTCCTAAATAGGTGTATTCACATGTATACTTCTAGTGTACCTGGGCTATGCCTACTTTCTTATCAATAAAATATCTTATTACTTATATAAAAAAAGTAATGTGCAATAACTTCAGCTTAGTAAGCGTGCACACTTGAACACACCCAAGTATTGCTAAGATGTCCACTATTAATGGAGTGACTTCAAGCATTTCGACAGAAAGGTTACTCCTGTAAGATGAAAGCAACTAAGTGGATTATAGTTAGTGAATTGAAACTAAGAGGATAGATAAAAATTGTTTGTACCATTCTTTCTGTCCTTTTGAACTCAGAAATCACTTGATAATTTTTCCTGGAATTATTGATGTTGTGTTTATTAATTTTTTGTTTTAACATTCATATCATTTGATTAGGATTTTGAAAAACAAGAGAGAATGAAGCAACAAGCAACTATTGAAAAGATATCTTTGCCACCAAACGTCAGTTATGGGTAAGATGATATCAGATAAATCTTATTTAACCAAGACGTGTTATTCTTTGTGGTACACCTTGTAAGGTTCTTCTTATATAGATGACATGTATGGAGTGGTCTGATTTATGTTGATAGAGCTAGAAGTTTATCTTACCATCAAAGCTTGTCTTTCTATAGAGCTTGACTTTTGATTTATGGTAATGGTTATTAAACTGAAATCTCTGCCTCCCTAAATTTAGGGAAAATGCAATTACATGGAATTGGATTAAGAAAAGCATTTTCTCCACCCACCCATCTCTCTAAATTTTGTTCAGTACATTGTCACCCTCTTTTTTTTTCCTCTTAAAATGCTTAATTTGTCAAAGGTAACATTTGGAGACCAAATCCAGCGAAGTTGCAAAGCAAAATCAAATCAATGGCTCATATAGTCATGGTCCTAGTAAATTTATTTCAACGCATTGTGGTCTACCTCACAGTGGACTGTAGAATATTGGCTAATGGCTACACAACTTTACATTGGCTTTCCTGCCAATTCGCTGCCAAATGAATACAAATCCGTTAGTGTTGTTTTTTGCTGAGAACTACGTCTTAGAAACATATATATTCCCATGTGCTCCTGGAAGCCATCATATTACTGTTATTTCATCTATGACTACCATTCTTTAATTACTAATTGACTTTTATATGAAACAGAATTGTTCGCTCCTACTTACTTTTTTATGGCTATGAAGATACACTCAATTCATTTGACGTAGCTAGTAAAACTACTGTGCCTCCTGTATATATGGCTCAAGAGAATGGCTTTAATGAGCAGGACATCGTTTATGCATTAAACCAGAGAAAGACTCTTCGAAAGGTATGATATTTTAGATAGACGATCAATATGTTCATACGGACTTTTGGTTGACAAATCAGTAATAGGAAGCATATGGGTGCAGTGCTTCTTCTTCTTCTTCTTGGATTACTCTTAAATCTTGAGATGGGAAGCATATTTGAGTAGATTCAACTATGTGTGATAGACTCTTACCCGTTTTTGCAATGCATTTGTGGAGTAACAATTTTGGCTCTGGAATAATTAGGTGGCTTTTGTTTGAGGGAGCACTTATTTTTTTCCATTTGAAATAAACACTCCTTTTTTCTATGAGGTACCTGAACTTTTAGTTTGATCACCAAAATTAGTTTAATGGACCTATTTATCCTATTGGGTGCAAGAAGTAATTCCAATATACATAAAACGTTGACCCATGATCACTTAGCTGTGGAGATTCCCAAATCCTTTCCTGGATGTGTGAACTGAAGTTTACGTAATCATTTCCCTTCAAACTTAAAGAAATGCTGATTTTCGCTTATTATCATTGTACTGCTTTATATTCAAGTACTGGTGTTTTCGCTTTTATTTGCTTTTGCAAATTGCTAACCTATTTTTACTGGATGAAGCTAATAAAGAGTGGGGAGATTGATTCTGCACTTGGTAAACTTCATGACTGGTATCCCCAGATTGTTCAGGTGGACTCAAGTTTCTGTGAGATGCTTTTGCAGTTCTTTTTTTTAAAAGTATATTTGTTAATATTTCTGTATTTACTTGAAAGCATTTGCTGGCCACTTCCGTTGGGATGTGGCTGGAACAGATAAAATTGGGTTTCAGAGATATATTATAGAGTCCTTTGCTATACACATCATCCTACGCACACCACATGTTTTATTTTTTATTTGTTTTATTCCTACTAAACTAAGTGTGTTCTTCTACTCATTATCCATATACTACACATTTGGTAAGGGAAAAAAATAAAAAAAAAACCATGTGTGGTGTGTGGTCTAAGGATGATGAGTAGAATTTTTCTATAACTAGGGGACATTAAGATGAACTACTAAGCCAGTGGTCTGGTTCTGGTTGGCCAGTCAAACTTTCTTTTGGTGCAATAGACTCATATCATATGTTTACATTATGAATGCAGTCCAGACTTCCAATATTTTGTCGGGTCTGCTAAGTCTGAGGTGCAGTTGGACCTTTGTAGTGCTTGTGGTTAAAAAATCCATTTGTTTATTTCTTTTCCTTTTTTTCTCAAATTTTTTTTCTGGGCAAGGGTGGTTGAGGCTATAATGTACCTGTTACTTTAACAGCTATAGCAAAAGAGATATGCATGAAGAGAAAAGGAGAGAGGGTTGGGGGTGGGAAGACTGAAGAGCATGGGAGCTTAGGATGAGGAAAGCAAATGAGGAAAAGGAACTATACTGATGTCGTCGCATGATCAGATTACATAGCGGACCTTTTTGCCAAAATTATTATCTTTTATGTCCCTGAAAAAGTGAAGATAAATCGGTTGTGCTTTTGCAGGATGATAAATCAGCTACCTGCTTTCTTCTTCACTGTCAAAAGTTCATCGAGTTGGTTCGTGTATGTTCTCTTCTTTGCCCTATTGAATTTTCTTACAATATGCTTTATACACACAGAAAGCCAACCTACTTCAATTGTAGAAGGTTTTTGTTTGTTCCAAAGAAATGAACACAGGTTACCCATTCAAAAGTCCATTGTCATAAGTGAACTAATTTTAATGAACAAAAACATAGATCTTGGTCTATGTTCTTCTGCAGAAACTGCACTGTGCCATCTGTTCTCATCTTTATCCTTTGACTGAGTATAATTAATCAACTATTTATTCATAGTTTGAAAACCTGTATTTGACAAGTAGGTTGGGGCACTGGAGGAAGCTGTGAAGTATGGAAGAATTGAACTGGCAAAGTTTTTTGGGTTGACCGGTTTTGAGGATCTTGTTCAGGTATGAAAGAAATCGTTTGCGAAGCATAATAAAATCGTTTGCAAGTAGGAAATACTACTTCTGCATTTTGAGTTAAATAATAACTGTAACTCACTCTCTATCTAGGATTGTGTTGCCTTGTTAGCATATGAACAACCACAGGAGTCATCAGTTGGATATCTGCTTGAAGAGTCGCAGCGAGAAGTTGTGGCTGACACGGTTAATGCCATGATCTTGTCAACGAATCCCAATTTGAAAGACTCACACGCTTGCTTGCAGTCTTGTCTTGAGAGGTTACTCAGGCAGCTAACTGCTTGTTGCTTGGAGAGAAGGTCCTTAAATGGGGATCAAGGTGAAGCTTTCCATCTGCACAGAGAACTCGACATCAGTAAGAACTAAGAAGGCTAACTGCTAGCTTGCGTTGGTCACACCTCTCCATCTTCCCCTTGATAGCAAAAGTTGCCTAAGCTGCTGCAAGCGAACGCATTGGTTTTAGGTTATGGTATACTGTATAGATGCTCCCTTGCTACTAGACTGATTCGCAACTTTTAAACTTTTACCTTTGAATGAAAAAGTGAAAAAGTTTGAATTGAATTGAATGGTAGATTCAGTATGGAAATACTTAGATTATGTGGAAGACGTTTCATATGACTTGTCAATTAACTTCTTGAAGGTGCCATCTGATTGCAAATGAGTGGGTAAGGTAGGATTAGATTCCAACTTTTACTTTTCTTGCTATTCCTAGACGAAATGCCTAACTTAAAATTGTTCTTGAAAAAATATCCTCGTACACTAATCCTTTAGACCCCGAACCCAAATGACACTCACAATGGAAAGATGGTGGCGTTACTCCCACTCCCAGCACCTCATCCTCCGCAGAAACCTCAGGAGCCAGCACGTCATATCGCTTCTTCATCGAAACGTATTTGTGTGGTTTTTTGAACTGAATTAAATTGAGTTGAGATGATAAATATTATTAAAATATTATTATTATTTTAAAATTTTAAAAAATTAAATTATTTATTATATTTTATATTATAATTTAAAAAAATTATAATAACGTATTGAGACTTACCAAACACAGAGAGTTAATCGCGCTAAACTCAAAAATCACTCTTTTGTTTTTAGCCTCTCAAATCATTTTTTATATTTTCTTTTATATTTATTTTCTTGTCTCATCCGCTGTTTTTCTACGCACCGCTTATCTTCGTCGTCGTCGTCGTCGAACACACCGCTTGTTTTACAAGGCAACGAATATGTTCTATAGATATCACCCTCCAGAAAGACTCCCCAAGTAGCAAAATCAATAGTAAACACACCACTAGACAAAGACAGGGTAAAGGGCACCGATAAGAAAAAGAAAACCGGAAAAAGCTGCTCTTGAAGTGGACCCGTGACGCTCGTGGAACTTGGAATAGCATATCCTATTACCCTATCCATTTCATCTCCTCGAAAACATCGACAGTCGGTCTGAGACGGAAGACCAAGTACATTCCTTTATCAACGATAAAATGAGATAGATGCTTAACGCACAGAGATTGATATCACAGCAGCCAGCGGAAAGCGTCCATGTTTGGTGGCAAAGGCATGGGAGGTAGAAGCGGAGGAAGCATGTTAAGGACAGTTGGAAGAGCAGTTGCTACTGCAAGAACTACTGGTGTGGCTGCTGGCGCTGCTCTCCAGGAACCCATTTCTTCCTCCAGCAACACTCCCCATACTTCTACATCTCCCACTTCTAGGCCTACCCACAAACCCAGTTCCTCAAGTCAGCTTTCTCTCTCTTCCACTTCACCTTTTGCTTCCCACAATGTTCCCATCTCTGCAACTTCCGGGATACCCACTTGGCCTCCTCCTCTGTCTCAGAGTGATGAGCTTGACTGGGTTTCTGTCGATGGGAGCGAAGATAAGCGACCCCATGGGTATTTTGATGATTTTGTTCTCGGCCCTGTTCCTTCCATGGAAGAAGTCCAGGACGCTGTTTCTGCTCTCCAACAGTAAGATTCTAATTCGATTCAAGTTCAAATCTCTTCTTTCTTTTTTCTTTTCCTTTGTTGTTCATGCTTTCTTTTAAATAAATTACGTGGGCAATTGATTTGAAGGGAAATTATAGGATTTTTTTTTTTTTTGAATATCCCATTGATTTTGTTATTGTTGTGCTGGGGGGTTACGAACTAACGATCCACAGGGTGGAGCAAGAACGTATTTTTGGGCCTGTTGTGAAATCATGAAGTGGATCGATATACCACAACAAGCGATGGGGTATGGCTATCGATGACTTTATTGTAACGTCGATGGTGATGGCCACGGTGATGGGGATGGCTATGGCAATATAAATGGCGATGTTAAATATATATCGGTATATAAAGGAAATATAAGTCATGATCGAACTCGATGATTCAGCTAGCAAATTTGGCCAGATCTCATGTAAATAAAGAGTATAGGAATGTATTTAAAAAATAAAATTGGCCGTATTTGTTTGCTTCGCTGGCCATCCAAAATGAGTCATTGTCCAATTATTTTTCTATTTTTAAATACTGGTTGTCAACCAGTGCATTTGTGTGGGAATGATTACATGACTATCTTGCATTAATTGTTTAAGATATATGTCACAAAGATTATATAATTTAAGAACTTGGGCTATGCCTTTTTCTATTAACAAAGTTTTACTTTTACTTTTATAAAAAAAATGTAAGAATATTCTTATAATATTGAGGAAGGGCAATTTTTACATCTTAATTAACATCAAAATTAAGTGGTGTGAATACACAGAGTTCAAAGTAGAAAACTTTAAGAATAATAAGAAATCTACAATAAGATAAATAGTCTATTTTTCTTTGTTGGAAAAGAAATAATAAAATTGTATTAGAGTTAAGTTGTGAGAAAAGTCAAAGAGACAAGTAATAGGGAATCGAATTTGTCTTCAAATCTTTTTTTAAAATCTTAATGTCAAAAAATTGAGTTGGTGTATTGTGGTAATAGAGACAATGCAACGAAAGGTATTTTTAGCGTGTGAAGGGTTGGAATAGGTTAATAAAATAAACTGAAAAGTAAAATGAAATGGAATGATGAGGTGGCTCAATTGAATACAAAGAAGATGCTTCATAAATCATACAAGTAATAGATTGTCGACGAGAACAAACATGTTTGTCAACTGTGGTCCTTTTTATTCTCATTTGAAGTCACTCCTTTGCTTCATACATTGTTGAATCTTATAGATGGCTTCGGGTTTGCGTACATGTGGTAACATGTTATGGTAGAATTCAGTAGTTATCAAAGTTACATCTATGTTGATCTCTCTTGTTGATGGCTTATTCATAATGATAGGAAGATCTTATAAACCCAAATACCTGCACTAGAAAGTTTTACAATGTATTTTTGGGAGAGAGGTCAGGAGTAATTACTATAAGCAGTAGAGAAGAGTACAAAAAGCTTTATAATCGGAAGAAGCATAGTGATGCAGCAAATGGCAGAGGCAAGCTTTTAACTTATGGCTGATCTAGAACTGCACCACTTAAGAAGAAAGGAAAGCTTATAATCTATTTTATCTTGCTTCCCAAAGTCACATGTATGATTCTATATATAAAATGAGTGACTCTCTCCCTTGCTTATGCCCAAAACTGCCCCTTAGCTCCCCTCTGACCAGAAAAAAAAGAAAAGAATAACTCTCATGCTCTGAGCTAACTCTTATGCTCTGAGCTAATTAATGGATGGAAAACTGGGTATATTGACGGCTCAAGCTTGGTTCTAGATAGTTTGTAGTCTCTGGAATAAAACTTGAAGTCCTATAAACCTTCTACAGTATCTTTGAATGTGGTGGTGAATCAGAGCTGGTAGGCAGCCATCGCCCTTGCGAGTTAGGAGTTCAATTCGAGTTTAAGTTATTGTTCCTAGGTGGGGGGGAGGGGTTACATAGGAACACCATTATAATAGAACTTTCTCCTACAGAAAGGAATCAAATACCTAGGAGTGTAGGACTTTTTCTTATAAAAAAAGATCCAGTGTAGGATTTTCATGGAACTGCTATGGAAGGTTCATGCTTTAAGGTTTGGCATTTGCCTCCAGTACCCTTCATTGGGTATCGAAGGCTTGTACAAAAAGAAATGCGATATACGGTGGGTATTGAAGGCTTCACACAAAAAGAAATGCGATATATGGTTGCATCTGTCTACAAACTTTTTCCATGACATGGTTGAGTTACTGTAAACTTGATAAACTAGGGATACTAAAACTTGGTGGAAGCATGTTTTGGCTCACTGTATTTTCAGTTGAGTACACCTATTCTTTTTGTTTCCTAATGCTATGAAGCTGAAGAATTACGGAATTTAGAAATAATCTGGAACATCCTTTTAGCGAGCAGGTAATTTCCCCATAAATGTTTCTCCATGCCATTAAATCAAAATCTTGGAGGAGCTCCTTATGAAATTTCACTCCTGACTATCACATACTATGACGATGCTATGAACTTGATGATATTTAGCTTATGATGCAAATGATTTAAAGTAGATTTTCTTGAGCTAGATAATTTCCACCAAAAATGTTGTTATATGATTTTAGATTGATTTGTTTTCAGGGATCACCTAGTCACATTTCACTATGACTTGCACGTATAATAGTAACATCTGCTGTTTTTGGTATGGTTTTCATGCCTAGGGTTTTTGACCCTGCCTCATACTGCGAGGTCGTTCCTTCTGTGGACAATGGTGTGGCAGATCAAGTTACAACTCCTACTGGGTCGGAGTTAGACTGGGTGGAACCCTCTTTGCATCTATGCAATTCTAGGATTTTGCAACCTCAGGGATCCAATGGAGTTTACGATGCTTTGCATTTATTGCAGACCGAGCCATCTGTTCAGGTGCCTTATACCATTTCCCTTGTATTCCTATAATCTAGGTTTCCATATAATCTGTGTGGAAAAGTTAAAATGCATTTCCCCCAATTTTTTGTTCTTTTGGGGGAAATTGTAGGCATGAAATTGTGTCGGAGAATATTGAAGATGCATTAAAATTGAGATTTATTTTTGTAATATCTTATAGTTCTGTTATTTCTAATATCATATGAATTGTTGACCTCTTTGAAGTGAATGTGATGATAGAAAACTGTGGCACCATTATTTTCTCAAGTGCTTAAAATGCTTTTAACAATTTTTTTTTTTTGAGGAAGTGTTGATGAGAGTTGAAACCATTGCACTCAGTCCCCTATCAATCATCTATTGAACTTGTGCTATTGAGAGTAATGATAGGTATGAGAACAAATAGAGCTACACACCTTAGAATGCTTGTGAATTTTTTTTTTTTTTTTCATGAAAGAGGACAAAGCCCCAATTTTATTAATAAATCCTCACTTATGGCAGAGGAATACCATGATAACGAACCAACATCTAGACTATACAAAAACCCATATACAGCCCAAGTAAAGAAAAACTAGAGAAAACCAGCTCTCTCAATTCTAAGAGTTCCTATAATGTCTGTAGTGGCTGACGAGATCTCTCTTGTACTCCCTTTTACACCCTGTTTAGCCAAAATGTCTGCAACTTGGTTTACTTCTCTGAAAATGTGCTTAACTGTAAGAATCAAATCTTTTGATAGGCATAAGATTCTCTCCCAGTCCTCCCTTACTTCCCAGTTAAGATGGTTATGTCTATTCGACCAATTTACAAGAATCTGTGAATCGGTTTCAACCTCAACTCTACTTAGGTTCCACCATATGCAAACTTTAAGGCCATATAGTAGAGCTTGTACCTTTGCCATTGTGTTTGTTCTCTATCCATAGCAGGCAGAACAACCTACAATCAAATTCCCCCTTGAATTTCAGATTACCCCTCCCCCACCACAAATACCTGGGTTGCCCAAACTACACCCATCTACATTCAGCTTGACGAAACTTGAGACTGGGGGAGTCTATCACAAAACCAAAACTTTTGGTGTTTTAATACCTGAGAAGGTGATGCCTAATTGATGCATTATGGCAAGATCATAATTACTAACTTTCTTACAAGGAGATAATTTTATCATCTGTTAGCAAGCAAAAGTTTAATCTTAAAATGTATTGTTTGTCAACTCCTTTTTATCTTTCATGCGAGCTATGCACCGACGAAGCCAAAGACACTAACTGATAATAGATGGTAGTAAACCCAAGGAGAATCTCAACGATGGACCTCTCCTCCTCAGTGCTCTCTTTCCCCTCGACGTTGGCACCAAGGAGAATCTCAATGATGCTCTGCGTCTCGCCTTAGAGCTCCACACTTAGTGCTCCGATTTGGATTGGACTTTAACCGACCTCAACAGGAGGCTCAAAGCAAGTCTTGTTGCCTACGCTGCATTTTCCGACCGATTCGACAGTTTTTTCAGCGACATCAATGCCAAATTGATTGCCCTCGGATCCTCCACTAACTTCCATGGCTAGATATCAGATGGAAGAGCAGGAGAGGGAAACGAGAGGGCGGAGCAGATTTTGGGGGAAGAGCTGCCAGCATTGGCCAAGGAGGTGGCAAGGGTGGAGACTGTTTGAATGTATGCGGAGATGGCGTTAAAGCTTGACACTTTGGTTGGTGATATTGAAGATGCCTTCTCTTCTAGCAAGTACAAAAACCTCAGAAAGCATTCTATGACCCAGAACTCAGAGGAAACACGTCTGCTCGAAATTAAAACACCCAAAAGTTTTCAGTGCCCAATTTATTTGTTTTCCCAGCCAGCTCAGGAAGTTCTTTACCTTCCTTAGGGCCACCCAAAAGTATATTCACCACATCCACACTATCCAACTGCTTGGAAGATTTTTCAGAAGTGCCTCCCTCAACCAATGCTGCTTTCTGTTTTACCACATAGACACGTTTTATCTCCCTTTGTACGCACTTCGTAACCTGCTTCCCTTTTGAGGCTTTTTATAAAGAGTTGGAAGGTGACCCTGATGCTTACATATACAGCAGAAAGCCGGGTCCCTTTCATACACTACTCTCTGCCAGAAGCCACGAGATTCTGATATTCCCATCCAAAACCTCTCCAGCAAGGGTTTTTAGACACATCCATCACAAAACAAAACTGAGCACAACTGGGTCTTGTTAAAGAAATGGTTGGATTATCTGCTCTCAAGAACCTGCAAATGACTGTAGATAATCCAACTTGAATAAATGTAAAGGCAAACGCGGCAGTGAAACCCACACCGAGGCTAGCGGCAGCTCCTCCCCACAATTGAAATCCGGAGTCCATTTGAAGATCCTAAAAGGATATCCTTCTATTTCTCTTGATTCCCTTGCCCAAGCTTTAGCAAAATCATCCCTGTCAATCATATGTACCATGATATGCCTTGGGTCTAGGATTCCTATAGTCGGAATATTGGCCAGCTCCCATCTTTTAATAATATGCAGTTTGATCGAATCTAAAGAGGGTCGTGAAGAAATTTCAAGACCAGAGTATTCTGGAATATACCTTCTGTCATCATCATCTCTTTCTCCGTATAAAGGAATGCAGGTTCTCCTTTGACTAAAGTAGGGACCCTCAAAGGAATAGGATTCGAAGGCACCTGGGGTTTGAGTAAATCTGCAAAACTTTTGTGGCTTGGAGCTCCAGACCCCACAGGCGTGGGGCCAGTCATTGCAGAACTTTTTCAGCAAAAACCCGAATGCTTGTGAATTAAGATTTAACGTACAATATTGGTAGGGCTTGTGATCTTGCTCTAATATACAGAATGACTATAGTTTTTTTTCTTCTATTTTGAACTTACCTGTATGTTTATTTCTAAGCATTTTTAAACTTCTAATGGGCTTAATTTTTGTGTAGAGAATGGTCATATCATTGTCATCAGATAAATTAGTTTGGGATGCGGTTTTGAATAATGAGGCGGTGCGGGAGCTCAGGGAGTCGTACTCTGCAGGTTCTATCGATTTTAGGACTCTATCAAGCCTCTCTAATTAATACATTTTACGTATGAAGAAAAGACATATATGGAGAGTTTTCCTCCAAACTGGAAACTTCCTCCATCCCATTTTACATTTGAGCATGTGCAACAAGTACCAAGCTTTTTTAGAAGTTTTATGTTTAAAAACTGTCATGTATCCCTTTATTTAAATATTATTTGCTTCTCACATCTTCAAGGGACACGTGGAAATTTTCTAAATGGGTTAGAGGAAAACTTTGTCCTTATTATAATCAATGTTGGAAAACGTCCATCAATCGTAACATTAATGACGTATTTTGTTGTATTTCTGTATTTAGTTATCTTTTCTTCCTTGAACTTTATCTGTTGAGTCCCCTTTAAAATTGACTTTAAGTAAAAGACTTTAAAGGGGATAATCAGTCTGAATGGCTTAAAGCATGATTTGAGACATCATTTATGGTGGTTTTAGATTGACAGTTGAGATGAGATGAGATAGTTTTGATTTTTTTGGATTTGATAAAGGGGTGGGTCCACTGTGTAATGTTCAGATACTGTTTACATCAGTTCACACACTGTTCATATACTGTTTAGTTACTGTTTATTTAAGTGGATGTTTTCAAAACTTAAGAGATGAAATATTGTATTTGGATAGCCAAAATTATTGTACGATACAACTCCAGATGAGATGTTTTCATCTGAACTATCTATCCAAACCCACCCTTAATTGAAGCTCACAATCGAGATGTGCATGAGACTTGTATTTAAGTAGATGCAGAATTGGTTTATTGACAAGTCTTATAAATAACCATAGCATTCTATGGAAGATAGCCACTGGTCCTGGATTGTCTGTTGCAAAGTCTGAAGATGACGATAAGTGGAGGATCTGATTTTATGACTGTATAAGGGTCAACCTGCTTTGGTACTTTCAAATTTTGTACTTAATACTAGGTTATGAAATAGGTGGTTACCCCAAATTTGATTTGACTAATCGTCTGGCATGCTTTAGCTTGGTGGTTGTTTCTGTTCAAGTCATATGGGGGGGGTCTTCATAAAAGGTTTTGGCTTCTTTTAATCTTGAATGTAATACTGATGTTAGTGGTAAATTGGTAATTGTCAATTGTAGATTGTACCTGCCCACCTGGAAATAATTATTTGACTTTGGATTTGAATTGAAATTTTGATGGACCCGGTTTATCTTCTATCATTTCGGTGATTTCTTTTTATGCAACTAAATCAATTGATACTGAAATGATTCATTCTTAATAGTACTTCTGTTGCATATACTTAGTTACACCCCACAACCCCAAAAGAAAAATATATATATATATATATATTCATGATTGTTTTTGCCTGTGGAGAATATGAAATTATATAAAAATATTAATTGATTTTGTATTGGTGTGTCAATATGGTGGCCAACAGTGACAGGCTTGTGAAAATAAAAACATTTTTGCTTCATACTTGGGATTATGAATTTTTGTGATATATGCAGTTGAAAACAAGGAACTCCAGAGTCCAGATGAGAGTTCTGAGGACTCCAATGAAGTGGCGAATGTATTAAGGTGGATATTTGACAACACAAAGGCAAAGGTCATGGAAGTGATCGAGAACATCACAAAGCTTATGAACGAATTATTTCAGTCTCCCGATAATCAGAAGACAACAGCAGGAGCCACCGATCCTTTCAAGGAAAAGCTAAAGACTTCATTCATGTTATCTGTTGTGGTGATGTTGGTAGTGGTGGTGTCTCGAGCTCACAAGGCTTGATGGTATAGAATTTGACGACATGACAGGAGGAGTGGGTGTTTCCCGCTCCGCTGGATGAGAGCTCCGCTCTTTCATTGCTTTTTATGTTTACAATGCATTTCAGTTGGCATTAGACCATGGGGATGTAAAGTTAGCCTCTTTTTTTGTCTTTGTATCTTGAATTTAGTTTTAGGCTCAAATTACTTGGTGACGTCCTCGAGCAGGTCTTTTCTGCTTTGGATATAAATATCACAAGTTTCAGTTTGTTGCGCAAGACTCTAGAGACTCATTGACCAATCATTTCCAAGATTTTCATTGTTTAATAATTATTATTGTCCCAAATTATCAGGACGCTAGTATTTTTTTTGTTTTTGTTTGAAATGCACAGACAGAGAAAGTTCACGCATAGAATCTTGTTTACAAATCAGAATTTGATTATCATATTGTTGTAAAAGCTTTAACCTACTAGTTTTGGTAACAACAGCAGCTCACCCCACCGTAACAGTTATAAAGTGACGCCACTAAAGTCTATAGAGAGGTTCTTAAACAAGTGGTAACAAAATCAACTACCAGACAAATTTTGTCAAGAGCTTGTTCAACTATATATATAAATAAACAAATATAAATAATAATTAAATTTTATTATTAATTATTATTTTTCGCATAAACTTGACATAACTCCCATAATTTTAAAAATCCAAAGGGTATAATACATCTTGTTTTAAGTTCTTATGTACACAATAATGGATATATAACATAATGTAACTAAACATATTTACGAAGAGTAACTAAACATATAACATAAAGAATTACACAATAATCTCACATTTCATCTAATCTGTTAGATATTCTTTATAATAAAAATAACTTAATAATACAAGCTACATCAAATCACATCGATTTGTAAAATTATTTTTATATAATCCATTTATTACTAGAGTATTTCACATTTCTCAAACCAGAAATTAGTTTTTTAAAATTTTAAATAAACAAATTAATAAGATAAAATAATCTATTTATCAAAATTGTTCACAAGACAAATAAACCGTAATACATGGCATATGTATCATTCAATAGAAAATATATAAATCGTGAATTTACACGTATCATTCAATTGTGTAACAGTGTATGCCTATATGTTTAAGTAGCAAAACATACAAACAAACAAACAAACGGACCACCTCAGACATCCAAGCAATCAGAGTTGGCACTATATTATGTGACAAAACATCCATAATGTCCAAAAATACTGTATCAAACAAATCTCCTACCAATAAAATGGGATTCAACAAGCAATACTTGAGTGAGGCTGTGTCAATTTTTAATGAACTGGTTAAAACAAAATGGATGTTGCAATACAACGGTGTTTGGTTCTCGTTACAGTCGTTACATCAACAACCTTGTTCTAGCATCTGTAGCATCAGCATAATCTAAACAATTATGCCAGATAAAGGGCTAGTAGCAGCATATATCATTGAAATTTTACAATTAATGCATAAATTAGTAAATTCACAATTTGGACCACTGGTTGGCACACACTAAACCCAACCCACCACCCCCAAAACACTTTTTTCCTTCCACTAATCAAATTTCTCTCTATCTCCGTTGACAATAGAAGTAGACAAAAAGCCCCAACCCCAAGACAAATTAAAGGCACAACGGCTCGATAGCTGAAGCAATATCTTCGCTGGCAAGGGTCTGCAGAGCTTGCAACGCATAAAAAAAACCTCTCAAAACTGTGTATATCATCTCATAAAAGTAAATCCTGACCAATTTAATCACAATTTGGTAAGCACAGTTATAATACTTGCAAAAACCTGAAAAAACTGCAGACCTTTTTACAATCCCAAGACATGAGTCTATGCGAAAGTTATATGCCATAGGAGTGACCTACAAAGAATAACCATGTGCATGTCTGACTCGTAAGCGGCTGTGAAATGTTAGAGAACTTCTAAAAAGAAGGGCCACATGAAAATACCACAACCCACATATTCCTACTCCCATTATATGACCCAATCAACAGGTCGTGCAGGCAAAGAGATTCTTCAGATCTGCATGATTGGATCAGTGCATACACAAGTAGCACCAAAGTTCCATTTGCCGCTGCAATTATCTTCATAAAGACAATTTGAAAATGCCAAGTATCTAATTAGAACCTAGCTCAATGAAAGCACCTATAGATCTATATTCTGAAAAGTTAGGCTATACAAGAAAGTCTTGTATAATTTCTCACATAAGAAATCAGAAAGCACTGGACCACCACACCTATTAAGCAAACTATTTATGGACTCAAAAATGGAACACTCTTTTTGACATTCAGCAAAAACAAACCTTTCAAGGTAGCACACAAACATCATCTAGAGTTTCTCAGATATGAAGTCTTTTTTTCTTTTTATGAGTAAATTTATTGGTATGAATGAAATATACATAGCCCATGTACACAAGAAGTATACAAAAGAACACCTAAATACATTCTCAGATATTAATTAAGTCTTTGCTGTTGATACAACTAAAACACACATTTTTGGCTCACCCACTCGTACACTAATCATGAGATACAACAGTTAGCAAAAGGTCACAGCACCGCATGAAGTGGACATCCAAGTTCAAGGTCAGACATATGACCAAACCCACAGATTTTCCCAGGTTTATATAAGACATAGGTTGGGGCACCTGGAGATGATTGGAGTAAAAAAAAAGGGTGCATTTCAGATGTAACATGCAATACATACAGTTAAGTTCTAGAAGATGCGTTAATATTCCATGTGCTACATGTGCAAAAGGAATGGAGAATCGATAGATCATTTGCTTTTACATTGTGAGGTGGCGGGAGAATTATGGGCTGGTATCCTTGATAGAGCCAGACTGAGTTGGGTAATGCCTAAGAGTGTGCTGGAACTACTAGTGTGCTGGAACAGGAGGCATAACAGTGCACAATTGGCAGCAGGTGGCGTATGATACCTTTGTGCTTAATGTGATGTTTATGGTCAGAAAGGAATGATAGGTGCTTTAACAACAAGGAGTGTGCAGTGGGAGAAATCTGGAATTTTTTTGCATTCTCTTTTACAGTGGCTTTCTGCTATTGTACTGCAGGGTGAGAGTATCCATGAGTTTCTATCTTCTTTTCAGCTCACTAGGTGTCTCACTCTATATACTTCCTGTGTACTTGGGCATTGTCTAGTTTCATTCTATTCAATAAAGCTATCTATTTACTTATTAAAAAAAAATATATATTCCATGCTTCTTTATCTTATTACACAAATTATTCAAAAGCATGCATGTCTACAATTATAAAAGACAGCCAAATCCTACAAGATTATAATATATTATTAACCAAACGAAGGTAACCACCTAAAATTTTAAAGTCAACAGGGCCAAGAAAAGATAATCCTTTATAATAGAACTTCTGGAAAGGATTTATCAATAAGATCTGTTGTCAGAAATTCGAATTTGATATCAGAATCATCTGAATATGTGAGGCTCATTTTCAAGGAACAGAGCTAATAAGTGCAAAGAAAGCTAACTACTTATCAAAAAAAAAAAAAAAAGTGCAAAGAAAGCTAACTAATGATGTATTAATAAGGCTGACTATATACAGACTACTACACTACAAACTGTTCTTGCTATAAAAATAGGCTGAAGTAATTAACCAGCATTATGAATATGCGTACATTTATATTTCATACATGTTGCAACATTGAGACCTGAAGTTTTCAACGCAAGGATTCTAGGCTATTAAACATGATGCAACCACTTCCAAAAGGTTGGTATCACGAAAGCCCCTCATGAATTGACCCAATAGTTCACACAAACAGATATGCATTGATAATATGTAAAACAAACACATGTACGTATAAAATCCTCTAAGATCTAACCTGAAAACATTGTAAGATAGAAGTCATGCAACAATATCTCCATTAAAATCAGACTTCATCAAGTATTCATGTAGTGGATATGAGGGACCCAGTTATATATAGGCTAACAACTCTCAAGTCATGAATTACTTAGCTAGCGAGTAATGCTAAATACAGTCATGGGTTGTGCAAGAGCTGCACACTCCTTTTAAAAAGAGTGGGGTCTACCATAAAAAAAAATTAATTTTTTCATGTGGATCTCATAATTACTCAACTTTTTTCCAAAAAGAGTGTGCAACGCTTGAGCACTCTGACTGCAAATATCATTTCTCTTAGTTATTATTGTGGCATCTATAAAAAGCAAAATCAATACTTTTCAACAACATATCCCATGAGTCATGCAACTGTATGTATATCCTGGAAAGAAGATTACCCTGCTATTACCCAAACTAAATCCATCTAGTGTATAACACCTAAATAACCTATTATTGTTATTGTTCGTGCAATACACACTCAAACGCCTCCATGACTACAGCAGTTGACTCTTAATCTCAATATAGATACACATAAGGCATGATCCCATATTCTTTTTCTTTTTTCTTTTTGATAAGTAAAAGGACATGATCCCATTTCCTCTTCCATAGATCGACAAATAATGAGCTCAAAAGAGTAACACTCTAATTTCTTTTAATCCTTCTTTCTATTCTGCTTGGCAGAATTTCCCCTACTTGATCATGTCACTCCTTTAGACCAATAATCGAAGCCAACCCCCAGTGTAGAGCTTAAAAGCTAAATTGGGGGGTGGTGGATTCTACAAATCCATTTCCTTAGCTCATAATCTTATTAACATTAAAAAGCAAACTCAGCTCACCGAAAACACAGCCTCAGCCATACTATTCACAGGCTTGACCAACATTCATCTTTGCATGGGCTATTTCCTTCAATTAACATTAAGTAAAGCTATAAAAAGCCGTGACATGGATTTATGTCTGAATTCTTGTACCTGCCACATAAGAACTGAAAGAAGGGATCAAAATAAACCGTGTACACATAGAAGCACAATGTATTAAGGAAGAAAATCATAAACAAGATATTTCTTCCACCTACCCCAATGCCTTAAAATAGTAAGGCATCATTACCTTCTGCACAGAAAGGATATGGCATCAAATAGACAGCTTCAACACCATGGCATTAGAATAACTTCAAACCCTCAAAATAAAAATGGTTATTGTAATCAAAACTTAAAACAAGTTAGAATTAGCAAGCCACAAAAACTTAGGAACCCAAAAAAGTCAAATGAAAATGTTAACAAAAAAACATCAGTGACATAATACTGCAAAAAGTTCAAATAGCTGATAGAAATAAAGAAAAATGGAAAAACAGACATTCTCTAGAAAGTAATAAGAAACCACCACAGAAAGAGTCCTACAAGAGCACGCAGATTAACAATAATAATAATCATAACAATATGCTTTAAAGTGGCTTCTCCAATACAATACTCCACGATCTGAACTTCGTCCAAGTTTCTGCAAATGTCATAACAGTACAGCAAGGTTAAAGATGTGAGTCCCAACTTCCAACAAAATCATGGCAAGAGGTAAGAAATCAGGTTCACAAGATCTCCATGAAACATCAGCCTGTCAAAATTTTAGATCATAACAATGAAAGAGTTAAGAATTGTAAAAACAATATATCAACAAAAATTATGCAGCAATAAGACACATGCACTTAATTCTAGTTATATGCATAAAATATATTAGCATATATAAAGGAAATTGTAAGTGTAGTTTGAGACAGATAATTACATCCATCACTGTATGATAAAGTTACAAGTGATCTAGATAAAGGGAAAAAAGCATTATCAACTGTAGTACTAAAAACCAACTCTCTTTTTCTCAGATTCTTTTGTCGTGCCAGTCTTGCTTTTACTCTTTATTTTTTTACCAAATCTGTATTAACTCACATGAATAACCATGCAGGAACTAAAGATGAAACCAAAATAATCTTGTTTTTAGCCTCACCATCATTCATCAAGGGGGAAAAAGAAACACGCCATCCTTCAATTTTTTTTTTTTGGGGGGGGTGGGGGGTGGACTTTATAAACACAAAAACCTAGAAAAAGTTCTGGTCTGACATTTTCATTTTTATGTATCATAGTCAACTAATACCCAGTTTATAAATTATTTTTCATGGAGTTTCAAACTCTTGAACCCTTTTACAAATGCTTCACAATCATATTATGATTGTGCAGGTTTCTTTACAAAGAAAAAAAAAGAAGAAGAAAAAGAAGCGAAGGTCCACAGAAGAAACAATTACACATTAAGATGCACACACGCAACGACAAATAGTAACTCTAAAATTTTCAATTACATGATTAAATATTAAGATTCCCATTCTTTGCATCAATGTTTGATAAGCTCTCACAGGAATAGAAAAAAACGTATTCACTTGCCACAATATATAGTTATTTGCCCTTCCTACTAAGCTCCAATGTAATTAAAGGAATCACTGGATTGCTGCACAGACCACTAGTGAATCAAAATTAATTAAATAAGCAGCAGAAACTCAACACCACTAAACTGAAACAACGAACCTACAAGACTAAATGGTTAGTAACAGATCAGGCTCAAGTTTCATAAGATGGCAGAGCTATCAATTTCAACCGAGATCAAGAATCAATCAAAATTTCATTTAGTAAGACCATTTTAAAGCAAATGGATCTGGCATGCATACCTCTTTGACTTTTTGCAGAAAAGGGGCTAACTTATTTCATCTCTGCCATGAACTTCTCATACTCTGCATCTGCACCATATGTTGTCTTCTCTGCCGAAGAAACAGGAGGAGGCACAGGTGGATTTGTGGCCCAAGGCATGTTCCCAATGCTCTGTGATTGGTCACCAGTTGAGCTAGGAACAGATGCAGGAGGAGGAGGTGGAGGCGGCGGGGGGACAGCACTGTAATAATTTGAATAGCCATATGAAGATGTGGAATATGAAGGTTGTGGCATTGCAGCTAAAGGGTTCCCATATATATTGGTTGGCATAGATTGTGTAGTACTGTTCTCAGATTGCACTCCTGGAGGATAACTCTGTTGTGCTTCACTTGAAGTTGCAGGCTGAGATGGTGCACCAGGAGGAACTGGTTGCACAGGTGGTGGAGGATACTGTACACCATAAGGTGGCATAGGTTGACCCTGGACAGGAGGAGGATACATGGTTGAACCAGGAGGGGAAGGTGCATAAGGAGCATAGGGAGGAGGAACAGGAGATCCCCATGGAACTGGAGTCATTCCAAAACTTCCAGGTGGTGCATTCCCAAAAGGACCACCTGCTGTAAATTGCTGAGATGGATAGGCACCATGGGGCTGACTTGAAACTGGATATGAGGACATTGCTGAGGCTGGTGGGCCAGGAGGCACGACAGGCTGAGGCGGCCGACCAGCCACTCTCACAGCAATAGTTCGCCCCTCTAGACGATAACCATTCATGCTCGCAGTTGCATTATTGGCCATTTGAACATCTGCATACTTCACAAAACCATACCCTTTGCTCAATCCCGTAACCCGATCCTTGATAACCTTAGCCATCACGATATCTCCAAAAGGTGAAAACAAACTGATCAGACCATCATCCTCAAGCGTAGGTGGCAGATAACCAATATACAAGTTTGTATCATCAATTTCCTTGGTAGGTTTGACTCCAATTGAACCTAACCCTGCTTGTGATGCACTAGCAGCATTGCCAGCATTACTAGCCCAAGGAGGATTGCTTCCCGAATTTCCGGGTCCCGCACCAAGTGCCAACATACTGTTTTGCTTAGTCGCTGACTCAGGAACCGTCCCTCCTAACTCTGCCAAAAAGTTTTGATACTCATCATCCATCTTCTTCCCAGTGGTCCCTTTCACTGGACAATCAATAGTAGGGTGCCCACCATCACCACATATTTTACACAACACATCGCTCTTAAAAGTTGAAGTACGCGAGGGGCATGCATACTGGCGATGACCTGGCTCACCACACAACCTACAAAACTCTTCATCCCTTATGGTCCCATTCAAGGCAGCCAGCTCCCTTAGCTGCTGCCTTTTATGCTCATTCAACACCTCATCGACCGGCTGCAACAGCTTCTCCACCATCCCTGCCGCAGCATCAAGTGCATCCTGCGTCTCTGCCTCTACCAGCACATGCAAGTCCTCGTTCTCAGAAGGATCCGGCATCTTCAAATCCCTTTTCTGTTGCAACCTACCCTCCTTCACCGATCCTTTTCCCCGAATTACAATCTTGGCACCCGTCTCTCTCTCCATCCTCTTCTGCGTATTCCCTCTTGGCCCAATAATAAGGCCAATAAAATTATATCCCGGGTACTCTTTCATCGGTATGTAAAGCTTCTTTTGAAGCTTTGGGGGCCGATAATCTGCCGGTGGCTTGAAAGCCGGGTTCCGTTTTATAATCTGAGAGATAATATCAGTCCTCTCTTTGTTCAATCTCTCTCTGGCACGATACTCCCTAGTGTTAATTCTAATGCCCATGTTATCATATATTGGTTCGGGCGAAGGGGACCGAGCCCCTTCTGGTCTATCGTCTAGAGGCAAACCGGACGATAGCATCCGACTAATCTCTAAAAGCCTACTATTCAAAGCTTGAATTTCAGGATCGAATTCAATACCTCCGGTGAGTTCTTTCATGAAATCGGGAAGCTGAATCGGCATGGACGGCTTGGGGTCGTCGTCGGCCCACCTAGATTTCCTCTTCCGCGTTCCACTGCCGGAATCTTCGCCGTTTTGGTGGTTATTGTCGTTGGAATCCGGTTGTGGATCCCATCGGCTGCGTCGGCGACGGCGGCGACTGGTGGTTTCCTCCTCACCGCCGGAGTGGTCCTTGTCGGTGGTGCCGCTGTGGGTATTGGTGAAGCCATTATCGGAGAGGAAGGGTTTTGGGAAATCGGGCTTGTGGTCGTCAGAGGTGGGAAAAGAGACATTGTTCTCGGGAGTATTTTGGGGAAAATAGTGAGTGGGATCCTGATCTAGGGTTTTAGGAGGAGGGGGGATAGAAAGGGGTTGTTGTTGAGACTCGTCTAGAGAAGCCATTGGGGGGCTAGGGTTTGGTTGAAGAGAGTCCATGGAATGGATTTTAGAAAGAAAACAGAAGCGTACGTGCCGAGAGAGAGAGAGAGAGAGAGAGAGGGCGTGAAAGATCTAAAAGCGTACGGGGAGAAGGCATAGAATTAACGCCAAATCAGGGGCAAAAGTAGGCAAGCGTTGTAAGTATTGTACAAGTGTACTCTCATGCTGGGCCAATAAAAGCCCATCATTGACTTACAGTTTGTAGTAGGTTGGGCCGAGAAAATCCATCAACTTACAGTTTGTGGCTAATGGACATTTTTTTTTTTTTTGCAAACATTGCCGAGAAGTTTATGAGAGATGAAGGCATATATGCATCCAATCCAATCCAATCCAGGATCTTCCAAATGATAAAATAAATTAAATAATCAAGCTCTATTGTGTCGCAGAGACGGCAAATATAAAGTTTAAACACGCGTTGTTTTGTGACAGTTGTGAGAACAGATTATAAAGGAAATTCTAATATTGCGGGTCGAGGCTTGAAAAGGTTAGGGAGCCCCTTGTAGTGTATTTGAATTGTTTGGCAGGGAGGTGCCAGCAAAGTTATTATTTCCCAAATCAAACAAATAATTAATGCATGAGAGAAGGAGACTATTAAAGAGTAAAAACAAGGGTGGCTAGCTAGCTGGCTGGAATTAATAATGACAGAGCACGGGAGTTTATTTTTCTTCATAAGTAAAAATAAAAACTAATTGTCACAATTAGCATATATGCATGCATTCAAGCAAGCACTGTTAATTATTTAATAAGGGGAATTTAAAGTATCGGGCGGGCGGGAACAACTCAGATCTTTCAATATTTGTGTATGCAGACATTTTCACACACGCGCGCAGTAGTACTCGTTCTTAATTTCACGTGCAAATGAATTGATCACAATATAAATGTACGTAGTCATGAGTCGCAGCGCGCAGTACTATGACTATGATCCGATCCAACCGCGTATTACGTCTTCCAAACTTTTGAAAGCTGCAGGGCTTAGGTATGGGCGGTTGGGATGATTACAAGCCTGTAATGGCTATGTCTGGGTTGCAATTTTCATACGCAGTTCTTACTCTTACAAGTAGAGCATCCCTCCTACAAGGAATGAATCCCAGGGTATTTGTAGTTTACAGACAAGCCATTGCAACTTTGGTTATAGCACCCATAGCCTATTTCTCAAGGTGCATATATATATATATATGCTAATTAATATTTGCTTATAATATCTATCTATTTATATAAATATATATATATATATTCCCCTCTTCGATCTCTCTCGTGACTCTCACCCAAATATTTACAACCTAATTGCTTTTTTAATTAATGTGTAACTTGGCAGGAGAGAATCCGGTGGTGGATCTTCTTTGGGTTTGAGGAGCTTCTCTTTGATATTTTTGGTCTCTCTTATTGGGTAAGATAGATTTTTTTTTTTTTTAATCGGACTTCGTTTTCTTACGTACGAATGAAGCGTATCAAGTTTTTTTTTTTTTTTCAATAAATTTCTTCCTACTCTTTGAATCTAGCTACTACGTTCGTGTGTACAGGGTAACAATTAATCAGAACGTTTATTTTGAAGGCCTATACTTAGCATCATCGTCGATGGCAAGTGCGATGGGCAATCTTCTCCCCGCAGTCACCTTTGTAATGGCAACTATTTTTGGGCAAGTGTATTAATTAATGACTCCGTTGTCATGAATTTTGATAAGTATTTAGAGTCCAAAGTATAAAACATGATCTATTCATGATGATATATAGGGCCATGGAAAGTTCAAGCTGGACTAGTGACAAATAATTTGAAAAACTGGTTCTACATCTCGTACAATATTATATAATATGATCATGATCAATAATATATCATTACTTGAGATCGTCGATGGACTTACAAAAACAAATCACTTGAGAGATGGGAGTCATGCATTTTATATCTAAAACATAATCTCTCTGCAATCATAATGGTAGCATATATATATATATATGGTAGCTAGAAATTAGCAGCTAGCTTGGACGTATCATTTGTTTCTGGATTTTGTACATGATCTTTTGTATATTCTTGTTGTTTGATTAGATTGGAGAGGGTGGATTTTGGAAGCTTGAGAAGTATTGCCAAGATAGTAGGGACAATCTTGTGTGTGAGTGGAGCAGTGTCCATGGCATTAGTTAGGGGCCCAAAGCTACTCAATGCTGAATTGCTGCTACCGGCAAATTCTCATGTGTTAGGTTCGGGAGATGGGAATTGGTTGCTGGGTTGTCTACTTCTCTTTGGAAGCTGTTGTTGCTGGTCATTATGGCTGATTTTGCAGGTATTGATCAGCTTTAAAGTTCTCTTCAAGGAAATAGCTAGCTACCCGTAATTAGATCACGTACGTACTAAATTAAGTTATATTCGATATATTTATATATATATAAATTTTTATCAGGTTCCAGCTTCAGCAAGCTGTCCTGACCTCCTATCTTTGTCGGCTTGGATGTGTTTCTTGGCCACATTACAATCAGCAGTCATTGCATATTTTACAGAGCCAGAGCCAAAAGCATGGAATATACATTCAAGTCTTGAAATTGCTTCTTGTATATATACAGTATGTAATTAAATTTCAATCGGGCCCGTTTATTTCGATTCCTTCTCTAATAATAATGATCAACATTAACTGACTGGTTTTAACTGTTGAAATTATTGGAATATCATATGTATAAAACTAGGGAGTCATAGGATCTGGGCTTTCATTCTTCGTTCAAGCATGGTGCATATCACGAAGGGGCCCACTCTTTTGTGCAATGTTCAATCCTCTATGCACAGTTATTGTGACCATTTTAGCTGCTATATTTCTTCACGAGGAGATCTACACCGGAAGGTAACACGTATTATCTTCGATCTTATGATGATCATTAATGCTGTCTTAGGTAAATTAATTACTTGTTGATGATGAGGTGTACGTACTAAGATCAAACGTCATGCCCTTTCCAGCTTGTTTGGTGCCATTTGTGTGATTATTGGTTTATATATTGTGCTGTGGGGCAAAGCCAAAGACCTTGTGGAAACCAATGAAGAGGCAGCAAATCTCCGAAATGATGAAGCCGGGAATGTGAACTTGTTGATAGAAGATGATGATGATGATTTGGAGGAACCACTCATCTTGTCTCATAAATCAACTAAAGACGAAGATCGACCAGAAGAAATCATATGACGACCTTCACTAATTAATGGTAGTTTAGTACTCCATCCATCGCATGGATCAAGGAATTGAAGAACAATTACTAGATTGCGTGTTTTGGCACTTGCTGATGGACAAAATCTAGGGTAAACTCTTTTTCTGCATTCATGATCAATTAATAATTAGCTGATATATGGCTAGCTATTACTGTTCATGGCAAGATGTATTCGTTTTAATGCTTGCTAGATGGAAGAACCTCATGAATATTAATTTTATTCACTGTTCGCTCCACAGGTATTTGAATCTTAACAGTAATAAAGATGTTATGCAGTTAATCAACCAACCACTAGATCGAACACATAAATAAATTTATGTGATCAAACCTCAATCATAGGCGACAAGAAAATTTGCTAATCAACCAAAAAGAAAAAAAGAAAAATTATTAATTAAACCGAAAAACAGTCAAAACCCCAATCTACCGGTCTCTATCGGAGCCATGACACTTGCATGCAGAAAATTTCAAAAGAGGGATAATGCTGAGTTCTCCATCACACAAGTAACGTGTTGCGGTGTAACAAAGAATGTGGGACCAAAGCAATCAGCGGCTTAACTTATAAAAGTCTTCACACGCCAGATGAAATATCAATATCCAAATTTCATAAACTTTAATTTCCACAGAAAACGTCATTCGATCAGGACCACTAACCAACAGAAATTTACGAACATCTTTATCTCAACTAATATAAAGAATCTGGATTGTAACTTAACTACAGAAAATGAGGTGCTGCACACTGTTGAACAATAATATTTTCCTTTCTGCTGCAACAGAATAAATCCTATACTGTTCAGATCTGGAGAGGCCAGAACAACTCTTTGGAGTTTTTGGACCATGATTCCTAGCAGCCACCATAATTGTTTAGGCAAAGATTAATGAAACTACCAGAGGCCTTCTCTGAAGGAACAACAAAGAATTTGTGCCGGATGCACTTTAGAAGGGAAAGCCTAAAGCAACTACTACACCCAGTTTTTTTCTTCCAAAAAACCAATCTACCATTCAATTCATACAGAGAAGACATCACGAGTCATAACAAACTAAAAGTCATAACCAATAGCCAACAAACTAAGTACACACAAATTATTGTCTTCAAAAGCACTTTACAAAGAAACAAATATAGGTGCCGACAGTGAGACGTAATCCATAAGATGAAAGGTGGCAGTCTAACCACTCTACATGCTAGAATATGACGATCCAAATCCAGCCTAGTATCGATTCCAGTAAGCATTGTCCTTCCTATTGTTTCTGAACGCACAGCATCCAACAGAGTACACAACAATGAGGAAGACAAGGAATATGATGTTGACAATAGCCACCTTCTTCCAGTTACTTTTAATGTTGTCCAGCAATCCAGCCTTGCATGACTCACAATTGAAGCATAAAACCTTTGGATCATTGTCCCATGCATTGCAGTCGGGGTTAGAATAGGTAACACCCACGGTCTTGCTCCATTCCGTTGGTTTCACATAGGTGAAATTACAGTCATTTGATGGCTTACAGCAACCAGACTGCAAATCAGTGAACACATGAGAAGGCATGTTCAATTTGTGAAAATGGTACATTATAGAAGGTCGGGAAATTATTCAAACTACAGTCTAAATTACACACATGACACTTTTTCACACAGGACTCATTTTTATCTGTTAAAATTGGAGGTTAAGCCAAATAATAAACAAGAAGAAGCACCTACTTTGAGGGCCTTGTGTGTCCTACAAGAATTGCATTTGTTTTGGTTCCCGATATTTAAACATGAGAGATGCTTCATCCACAAATAGACACAAAAGTAAACTTACTAACTAATGTGGCTTGATGTGATATGACATATTATTATGTGCGTAAAGTAGATTTGACGTATCACATTAAGTCACGTTAATTTGTGAAATTCTTTTGTGGATGTAACACTTCTCCTTTAAACACCACAACCACCAAAATGACAATTGGATATCTTTTGATATCCAAATGTCCCATGAATGTTATAAAATCATGATAGAACCATTTAAAGCTTGACCACGCTTCCCAAAATATCCAAGGGTCCCCAACCAGAATTCATTATATATGTGATGTAACACATGGTTGCACTAGTACCAAGCAAAGTGATTTCAGAACAGACAAAAAAAAAAAGGTTTTCATTGTAACATTCTAAGCTAATTTCAATTTCTGCCTCATGGAACCTACAACTAGTTTCTTACAATTTCCTTTCAAAAATGCGTTGTCCTATGACAACAAGGTTAATTTCATTAAATTTGAAGAATACCCTCCAAGTCAAGCAAAATATAAGGTAACAGCAACAAAGGCCCCAAGTAGTGAGCCTGAAAACTGAAACCACCGAAGTCCTAGATAATCATAAAAACATCTTGGGTTTTCTTGAGGAAACAAAGGACCTAAATGCATTCAATGACCTGATTTGATCAGAAGTGAAATAGACAACAGATACCACAGATCTGGACAATGTTAAGATAATCCCATAAGGAGAAATAGAAGCGAAATGATCCATCTTTCGCTTATACGATCTGCTTGGAGAAGGAGGAAAGACTGATGTTAGCTTCTTCCTTCCAAGAAACCAATTTATCAACAAAAAACAAACAAAGTCAGAAATTTATAAAATTAGTCCCAGGGTTCTACGGAGTACAATTATTTTTAGAAAAGGTGAAGATTTCAAGCAGCACCAGAAAATTTAATGCAAATAGCTCTTAATCACTATCCCAACCTAGGATGGGATTGCCTCCAAAAGGACAGAAATATATGAACGGAGTGGCGAACACATATAATCAAGAATGAAGATGTAAATCGTCTGCCTAGAGTAACATTATCAACAAAATTCAAAGATTGAACACCGAATTTGATTAAAACAAATTAAGCTCCAATAGTGCGTGCTCGTTTAGAAAGGAATCCAAGCACATCTTTATTCAGGAACTCATACAAAGTAGCAATACTTGGTCAACATAAAAGTAATTGAAACAAGATAAATACGAGGAAAGCAATATAGCCCCTTTTTTTATCCAAAAAAAACAAACTGCGCTCAAAAGGCTTCAACCTTTTAAAAAAGAACGCTCTCTCTCTCTCTCTCTCTCTCTCTCTCTCTCTCTCTCACAGAGATTTTCAATAATAATAATAAACTTATCACAACAGGTAGTGGCAGATTGACAGAACAACATCAAACCCCCCATGGCAACACGCATTCAGAAATCTGACCAAAAATGGACAAAGTATCCAAAAACAAATCCACTTACCCTTGTTCACAGAGTTAAGCAGGTTTATTAACTTTATCTTTTTTAAAAAATAATAACTTTATCTTTTTGGACAAAAAATGATAGAATGCAGAACAAATCAAAAGTCGGGAAAATCTCGAACACAATTCAAACGAACACAATTCAAACTAATTATTCAGACCTTGTATTTAATAATAAAAATACGAAGAAAAGAAAACTTCAGAGTTCAGACCTCCAGAAGAAATGTACAAAATTGCTTAAAAATTGAGATCTAAAACAAACGCAAATCGCAAAATCAAATCAACCACGTAATCAGATCTCTATCAAACATATTCGACATGCAAGCGAGAAAAAAAAAAAAGAAAATCCCAATCTTATAATAAACACACATCCAAGCCACAAAACAAAAGATAACCAAAAACCCAAATTAAATGGGAAAAATAAGCCGGATACCTGAAGCGAGGAGAGGTGCTCGGCATAGAATTGCTGGGCGCTGTCGTTTAGGTACTTGTCCGCGAAACTGGAACAGACTTTGCTGTCGGACAAGCAACTCTTAATCTTGTTCCAGTTTTTGGGGTTGTTGACCCTGTCCTGGAGCCAGTTAGAGTAGTCGCCGAGCCTGTACTCCTTGTATCCTCGCTCGGAGAGGGCCTCTCCGGCGCCCTTGTTGGTTACGACGAAGGCGAAAATGGTGAAGACGGTGAGGAGGAGGATGAGGAGGAACATAACAAGGAGGTAGAACCAGAGGAGCCAGGAGACCTTGCAGCAGGCGCCGATGAGGCCGGCGAGGGAGACGAGCATGAGAAAGACGGCCAGGACGATGACGGGCTTCTCCAGCCAGCGCTCGCACTCAGTGTCGGCCTGTTTGCTCAGCCATATACCGGCGACGAGGATAGGGATGGAGAGAAGGAAGGTGACCAGGTTGAGGATCCCCACCAGGTTGTTGCTGACGCGGAACATGATTGGTGGTTTTGGCTAGAGCTTTTGAGTCACGCCGATCAAATAGCGGGGGAATTCTTATGGAGCAGCACCTTGCCTATCACCCCGGTTTACCCCCGTTCTTTAACGAGTAACAAGCTAGTTGGACTTTGATAGATGACAGATGTGATAGATACCCTTCGAATTTTTTATTTTATTTTATTTATATATAACATTCTGGCCATTAACAAAGACTTTAAGTTCTTCGAAAATGATTTCCATTTTTATTTAATCATCACTTATTTTAAAAATAAGGTCAATAATTAATGAGCAATATTGCAATTGGATTATAATATAATTCATTATTAATCATTTTAGATCTTCTTCGATAGTTCAATTGAATTAGATGGTATAATTTTAAAGAGTAATAGACAATTCATAATTTCATATAATATGAATTCTATAACTCCTACGAGCATTTAATGTTATTTGATCTCTTTTCAAATTGGAACGAGATTTAATACTATAATCTCATCTCACTGTTTTAATGTGGTATTATCCTTCAGATTTTTTAAATTTATCATCCCATTGCGTTAATATTGCATTATCCATCAATCAAGTTTTTGCTTGAATTTGAGAGGACCTCGATCTCATATTTTTAAAAGTTGTTTGATATTAAGAGCATTTTTATTGGTTTGACTAAATTCATCTTCAAAATTTAGCCAATATAACACTTTTTTACATTTACCTATTCTATTTAAACTCAACCCCCACATTGGATTATCCATTCATTCTCTATATAATAATAAAATATTATTAATTTAATAATTTTTTTATTTAATTTATTTTTAAAAATTAGTTGTGTTTCTAGGTGGAGTCTGGAAAAAAAATTGGGGCCTTTGGGTTCCAAATTATTTTTCCCCCCCTTTTGAAAAGTAATAAGATGTTAAGATAGATCATATTACAACAAAAGATCAAGAGACTCGGGACACTGTGTATATATAGTCAAAGAGAGAGTTTTATTAGAGCTTGAATTCGATCCCAAATTTAATGTTCAGACAAAAGTGAATGGTCAATATTGTACAAAATGACTTGCATATATCCGATGAAAAAAATAGCTAAATATAAGTCAAAATTCATAGGAGAGAATACAAAGTGATCATTTGATGCCATATTGATTGATCTTGATTGCCCCAGCCAAGAGCTTAGACCCTTTATTACAATATACATATCAAGTTTTTACAAGAGTAATTGAGGCTTCTTGGGATGATTAGTCAAGTTTATCATTGTTATATCGATTTTTTTTTTTTAGTTTTGTGATGAGGTTTATAAGAAACTATTGGCTTGTTCATTGCTTGTACGTGTGATATTCCATACTAACAAATGAGCATAAATGGTGTAGTTTGAGAAAAAGAAGTTATTGTTCTTTATAATAATTTTAACGAATTTCAATTATACCATTAATTAATCATTTTGAAATATGGCCCTTAACGTGGCTAGGGTCTCCCTGTATTGATCAACTCGAAAGTTTCTATATATAGTTCTAGCTACTTGCAAACTCATGAAGATTGTGCTGTTTGAAAGTTGGTCCAAATTTCTAATTGAGTTAAATCCCTCAACTAGAAATCATGTATACTGGCATTACTTTTAGGGTTTGATGGCATGCATAGTTTGTATACTAAAGATTCTGGAGAGGCAAGTTGTAGACCACAAAAAACATCTAATCATATCAAATCCAAAATTTTAGAGTTTTATTTTTGTCAGGTTTATGTAACACCTATTATATTACTTCTAGTTTGTACATGTTGTAACAAATGTTACTTCCTCATATGGCGTGCAACAGCATCAAATACTAGTTTTTGATTCAGCCAAGAGAGCTTGTCAAAACCACTATCCTGTGATTGTTGGAAGAAGAGCTAATTGCTGAAAAAAAAAAACTTATTTTTTGTAAATAATTTGTTGTGTATTAGAGTTTGATTAAAGTAATGTATGCATTTTGTAATATTCTTAGCAAATTAATTCAAACAATGTAATATGTAGTTAATTGAATCTTGTATGTTACATGCATTTTACATGATGAATATTTTTTATTTTTATTTTTACATGTATTTAGTTAAAAAATTAATTAACTGTTTATAGGCTTATGTTGTATTAAGAAGCAAGACTAAAAGAGATTTATATTGGTTTTCTATTGAGAATATGATATGAAATTCTAAATGGAGATAAAATATTGAGTAATGCTGGGCATCAGCCTACATCCGCAGCACACCCTTTAGATTTTTTTTTTTTTTTTTTTCTTCAACTCAACACGGTGTGTTGAGGATGTTAGGCTGCAGCAAATATTTTTCTTAAAATATTTGAAGTCCAATTATTAATAATAATAATAATAATAATAAATAAATAAATAAAAACAAATTCAACCCTGAATCCGGGTTTTGAAAAATCCGGATTTACCCGAGTTCCGGCCGGGTCTGACCCAGACCAACCCGGCCCGGGTTTGAAACCCAGGTCCTAGTCCGGGTAGACCCGGGTACCCGGATGAACACCCTTACGCTAAACCGCTTATAACTAACAAAGCTCTTGATAAGAACTTCTCATAACTTGAATGTGAGAAATTCTTTTTCAAGATATCCGGAAGAATGGGATGATATTGCAGAGGTGACTGACATAGGTAAAGAGCCGTAGCTATCATATACATTTGAGTGTTGCATATGCACTATAATCTCTTGAAATTTTGAGATTATAGTGGAAATATTTTTCCACGGCTGCATGCTGGATTCACAGAGCTCCTTCGCTTTTTCGGAAAGACCCTTTCTTCCTTTTGTGAATATGTCAATGCACTCTTGTCTGCCTTCAGTTCTTCGTCAGTTTAGTTAGGACTATAAAATAAATTAGACATGAATGTTTAAGACAACACAGGTTTGGCTCAGTTTTGGGTTATATATAGAACAAACCAAACCGAAGAGGGTTTATCTTGTAAAGATTGAACAATATCTGCTTCAAACAAATTCATCCATCAGAACATGGGAAAATGACGGCCAACAGCCGTTCCAAGTTCCGGAGCAACTACCGATCAACAAAAGAGGAGCAACTTGTCCACGCTCAATGAATAAGGGATTAACTGTTCAATAAACTCAAATAAAACTCAATTTCGTGCCTTATTATTCCACTAGATTCAGATGAAAGAGACTGTAGACAGCTTAAAGAAAACGATCAGAGCCATTTATGTTGCAGAAGAACCATCTACGGTGCTGATGTGACATCAAAGAGGGCCTGGGAAAGACCCGTTCTCCCTCTGCTCGTTCCATCTCTCAACCTGCAGCAATTCAGTTAAAAGAAAAAGTAGTTACGAAAAACTGCAGAAACTGTTGAAATTTCTGTCGCATGTAAATGGCTAAAAACCCAGATCTCAGGAAAACATAGAGGTAAGAGCTGTGAAGATAGAAATCACAGGATAGAGATGAACAACCAAGGACAAGATAATTTTGTGATAAACAAGCTTTGTCCAGCTGCTGAATTAGCTATTCTATTTTTGGTGTGATATCTTTAGAAGAAATAAATACAATAGAAAAAAGTATCCCATTATCATTGATTTCTATATGCTTACATACTCTTCACAACTCTACTCCACAAAAAATTATAAACTTCAAACTTCAACATTACTGAACCAGGAACTTATGAGGTGCCTTGCAGCCATCACCTCCTCTTGCACAATCAGGAAGAAACTTTGTACAGAGGTCCATTACTATAAATAGTTGGCTCTGCAATTTCTTATAGGCACAGCCATCTTAGGTAATTCAGTTTTATGGTTCTTCATTACCTGCATATGGCCTTTTCCTAGGTGCTCATTTTGTATGGGCTTTTAGTTTAATATTTTTATCCAGCGGACGAGAGTTTGCTGAGCTTCTTGTGGTTCAATGTTGTATCTTCAGATAGTACCAAACATATAAATAATTTGTTAACATGAGACTGTAATATGACAATGAGATTGCTACTTAAGATTGATTGGAAATGCTTGAATTCCGACATGAGTGCAAAAGATTCAATCCATATCATCAGGAGAGGCATGCTGAAGGTGAGGAGCATAGGGCTGAAAAGTAACTAACCATTGGCATGGCAAAGAGGCATTGCATTGCCTATTCAAAGGCAGAATAAAGCGCATAGACTAGTTTGGTTTAAAGTTGTTTCATGATACTAATCAAGAATCCTAGACTCTTGCAGTTTGATAATAAATATAACACTAACTGCTAACTGAATACAGTGCCTTTATTTAACCAGCCAAGCTATTAAACCAGATCAGAACAAATCAAAAGAGCGTGAGTATGTTTAGAAGAAGTGCACAACTAAGTAAATTTTCAGTCAATTGTAACAATACAATAAGCCAGGGGTACTCACCCATTCACCAGGACAGAGAGAACGATAATATTTGGCAAACTTTGCACAATCAACAGACTCTTCACCTTTTGCTGCCAAGCACCTGTAATGAAGTTGGCTTTCAAAAAAGAAAACGAGGGAGAAAAAGGAACTTGGATAATAAATTCCTTTTGAACCCAATTTGTGAGTTAGTGAAATGTACCTGTGAAACTCAATGTAGCGTGTGAAACAGTGTCTTGTTTGATTTGTTGTAGGGAATCGAAAATCAGCAGGGGCTGTTTTAAGCTCAATCTGAGAGTAAATAGCAGAAGCATTCAATAAATAAAGAATATGAAATAAGTAAGACAGCAATGATTAACTTGTCCCCAAGGCCCAAGCTTATCATTCTAGTCACAAAAAGTATATTCAAAGAAGAATTTAGACCAGCATATGACCGTGGAAAAAACTATAAACTTTAGCACCTTTGATCCATGTGGCATTCTAGTGGTTCTCGCACATTTCTATTTGGATGTCTTCTAGAAAATGAATGAACAAAATGCACCTTGCAATTGGAAATAAAAGCTCTAGCAGGAGAAATGCATTATAAGTGAATTTCAGATACAAGCACACCCTGCCACTAAGGGGGTGGTTCAATACTCCTTGGGTTACTCCCAAGTGGCATGTACCAAGTCCTGAGTTCGAATCCCAATATAGATTCACCTTAGACTATCGGTATTAGCCGTCCAAGAATTAATTAAATTCCCTAGTGGAGCTGGGGTTTAAGTTATGGCTCAAACCCAACTTCAGAGGACCCTTGCAGCTTCCTGCCGTTTAAGCCCTTCTTGTCCAATTCCCAATGGGTAGGGTGCTACTATGGTCATGCCCAGGTAAAGAAGCCACCTTAGGTTGCCCCATCTTACCCTTTTTACTTATTAAAAAACAAAAACAAAAATACAATACGCACACCCATTTGTTTTTCGTGGGTCTATGACTAAAAAAATGCTGAGAACAGCTTAGGCATTTCAATCTTAGTTATTTTCTATGAAGTCTATGGTTATAGACAACCACTAATAGCTCCGGCAACTTAATTGAAATATCAAAATCACTTTAACTAAAATTTCCACCAATTCGGTCTAATCTCCTTTTTTCAAAATGAGTAATCTCAGAAGAGTTCAAATTTTTGCTTGTTGGGTGTATCCTTTGGCATACTTCCTGTGTACTTTGGTTGAATCCTTCTACACTTCCAATAAAATTTGTATAAATTTATCGGAAGAGAAAGGGTTCAATTTTTAACAGGTAAAAAACATATAACCGCATGCACCCAGTGATTAACATTGAGTATGCATATTGATTGTTATCTCATAAATGACACAGTAATTGTATTAAGAAAATCTTTGCCGAAATCATTGATGGGTTTGCTCCTTTATGAATCCCACATCGGTGGGAGAAAAAAAGAGAAGGAGGCCCCATGGCCTATAAAAGGGAGGCTTAGCCTCTTAGTTAGGTACACCAAATCATAAGCTTATTTAGTAACTTGTGACTCTAGTAAAATTCCTCTTTTAATTTTTCTTGTAAAAAGGAAAGAGGTGAGAGTTAAAGTTTTACTAGTGGGGAAGCTTTGTGGGTGTCATTTGGAGTGAGGAGAAAAATTGTGTTATTGTAATAATTTTTCACATAGTGTATTTTCTTTTCTGGATCTGGTGATTTTTTCTCCTATTTTGAGAGTTTCCACGTAAATTCTTGTGTTGTTATTATTTCTCTGTTTTTCTTCATATTTCACCAAAGGGTGGATCCTAGGGGGTGAATTTAGGAGGTCTAAATTCCCAACAAATTAGGCCCAGTTCCTAATAAACTTAACAGGCACAAAATCCTCGTCAAAGGAATAATTTTTAAAGAAACAGTAACAATAATGGATCAATACAAAAATATAAAAGAAATCTGAATAAGCAAACAAAGCAAGGATTCGAAAAAACCATTTATATGAAATGAATATCTCAATCAGGATCAACAGAAAAAGTTTCAGACTTTGAAATCGCAAAAAACAAATTTTTTTACTTAGTTTTCTAGCGGTTTCTCGACAATCAGGCATACGGACAGACAAACAGACGTATCCGTGTAGAACTTTTTTTTTTTTATAAGTACGTATCCGTGTAGAACTCGACATACAGGAGGCTCCCAATCGATTTAATAACTCCTAGTTGCAGAAGAGAGAATCGAAGCTTACCTCTGCCATGACTGGTCGGATCAGATGAGAGCACGCGAAAAGAAATGATGCTGGGTTCTGATTGGGAAGTTGGAATATAAGAATGGCTCGAAGCGTCTCTCCGGTTCGTCCAGTGAACAATGATGTGCGCCATCGGTTTTTTTTTTTTTTTCCTATTTATGAGTCGATCCTTAAATACTTCGTTGAATATTTTAGAAAAAATTTTAAGCCGTAAAACACGTATAATAAAATGATTGGTGGTATAATTTAATTTAAAAGATAAATTTTAAAATTTTATAAATTAAATTTTATTATTTATTTTATTTAAATAATAAAATAAAATAATTATTTTTTCTCATTTTCTTTTTCCCACGTATAATTTTGCGTGAATTTCCTTCTTAAACGATAGCAATAACGGAGATCTCTTCAAATTATTTTCTATAATTAAAACCAGGCTTGAAATTACACGGATAATACAAAAAACAATGAAGAGATAACTATATGCTGAGAGTTTGCTTGCACAAAATTTGTATGTGCAATTACTTTTACATATTATTTATACACTTTATTGATATGATCGGCTGTATCACTTTTTTTAATATAAAATAATTACTTTGGTCAATCACATTAATGGAGTGTGCAAGGAATACATAAAAGTGAATGTACGTAACAGAACACAAAAAATAAATACACTAATTGCGTATTGATAAGCAGAAATAATTAAATATATTAAAAAAAAATATTTGTAACAAGCTTGGACGTGGGCTGTGAAGAAATGCGATCTAGGATTTGCACAGTGGCATGAAAGGGACATGGGAATTGGGGAGGAAGGCCAGAAGTTTCTCACGCGTGGAGGGACTTCACTTAGTCAACGTGTTTAACCGTCTATGTCTTAGTTTACTTTCTATGTTTTTAGTCTAAGAAGGTTGTGGGTCATCTGTTGGATCTTTAGTCTTTTATTAAGTAGAGTCTGTTGAGTCTTTTATTAAGTGAAGTGGGTCTTGTATGGGACTAGGCTCGTAATAGTCAGACCTGGGTATTTTTATGTTTTCTTTTTTTACTTTATGATGTAATGGGCTCAGCCCAGGGCCTAGTAAAAGCAAAGTAGTAGTATATGGTCACAAGGAACTACCTGTAATGGCATCTGAAATCTAATATGAAAAAACCTTACTTTTTCCTTGGTCTATTTTTCTCAGGAGGCGCTCCCCTCGAAGTGAGCCATCTCTTCCATTTCCATTTCTTTCCATATTTCAGTGGTTGTGTTACAAAATTGGTATCAGATAAACATCGGTCTCTGTGTTATTTTTATATAGAAAAAAAAAATGGCAGAGGGTACAAGATTAAATCAACTGCAGGATAGGCTCAATGCCCTAAAAAAGTCTATTGACGCACTGCAACAAAAGTTAGAATCATAGTATTAAACCCTAGAAACTAAGATGTTAGCATTGAAAAGACAAAATGAGGCAATAGTTCTGCAACTTGCAGCTTTAACAATGAAGCTGCATAAAAAGAATCCAGATGGTAGCAATGGTGAGTCCTCCAATGATGTGGAAAACTGTGATGTCGTTGTCTATCCCTGCCAACAACAACGACAGCAGCAGCAGCAACAACATCAGCAACAAGGAATGGGTGAGGTACATACAAAAACCGTGAGATTGGACTTTCTAGTTTTTCATGGTGAGGACCTTGCAGGTTGGATATACAAAGTCCATCACTTTTTTAATTTTCACAACATATTACCTCAGCACAGATTGAGGCTATCCTCTTTTCACATGGAGGGTCAAGCCCACATTTGGTTCCAAAACCTAGAAGAAAGTGGACAAATCCATGATTGTGATTCTTTTATTAAAGTCTTATTGGTAAGGTTCGGTCACAATGCATACGATGACCCCATTAAGGCTCTTACCAGATTGAGACAAACTAGTACTGTGGAGGAGTATAAAACAATGTTTGAAACCTTGTCTAACAGATTAAGGGGATTTTCGGATAATTACAAAATAAGCTATTTTTTGAGTGGGTTACGGGATGAGATCAGGCTGCTTGTTAGAATGTTTAACCCAAACAACCTTATATATGCCTATAACTTAGCAAAAATACAGCAAGAAAATTTCAACCTATCCAATAAAAGCTATAGAAACAATTTATCCTACTCTCCAGACCCTGGAATACTAAAAAACACAAACACAAACCTGTTTGACAAACCAAAAAGCCCTAACCCAAAACTATATATGCTTATCTAGAAAATTAGCCAAGTTTAAATGAAGGAGAGGAAGGACAAAGGCATGTGTTATTATTGTAATACTAAAAGGGTTCCTGGGCATAGATGTCAAAGCCCAAAACTATATCTACTTGAAGAGGTGATGCTGGAAAATGGTGGCTGGGAGGAGCAAGGAGAAGAGTTAAGAGAGAAAGAAGAAGAAGCAGTAGTTACCGAAGCAATACAACCACAACAAAACCCTAAAATTTCAATGCATGCCTTAACGGGGTCTCTTAACCCCCAAACCACGAGGGTCAAAGGAAAACTTGGAGCACTTTGGGTAACCATTTTGATTGATTCAGGTTCAACTCATAACTTTTTGGATCCAACTGTTAGTAGTAAGGCTCAACTACCCTTTAACCAAGCTAACCAAGTGAACGTAAGGGTAGCCAATCGAGAAGTGATTCCTAGTGAAAAGAGTTGTTGCAGGGTCAAGCTGAAAATTCAAGGGATAGTATTCACTGTGGATTTGAGGGTCCTAGTCCTAGCAGGTTGTGATATGGTACTATGAGTACAATGTCTAAGGGATTTGGGCTCCATTTTGTGGAACTTTAATGAACTCTTAATGAGGTTTTTTTTATGGACAAAAAACTGTAGAAATTAGAGGCCTTGCAGTTGCACAGTTAATTGAAGAAGATTCAATAAACAAATTCAATGGGCTGGAAAAGAAGGGAATCATCCTACAAATGCTGCAAGGGGAACCAAGCTATGAGCATAAACCTGGAATTTATGCACTTTTACTCTTACAGCCCCTTTTACAACAATACATGGATGTCTTTGCTCGGACCAAAGGCTGCCCCCACAAAGGAATCATGACCACGCAATTAACCTAATTCCAAATATTAGACCCATATCCACGAGGCCTTACCGTTACCCTTACTACCAAAAGGATGAGATAGGAAGGATTGTGCAAGAGCTCCTATCATCGGGACCTATACAGCCGAGTCAAAGCCTATACTCATCCCTCGTGCTATTGGTTGGAAAGGCAGATCGGACTTGGAGGCTATGTGTGGATTATAAGGGGTTGAATAATGTCACCATTAAAGACAAGTTCCCCATACCAGTGTTGGAAGAATTGACGGATGAGTTGTATGAGGCCATTATATTTTCTAAGCTGGATTTGAGATCCGGTTACCATCAAATTGGAGTTAAACTGGAAGATGTATCCAAGACAACATTTAGGACTCATAAGGGACACTATGAGTTTCTAGTGATGCCGTTTGGATTAACTATTGTCCCCTCCACATTCCAAAACCTAATGAATGAGGTATTTCGCCCTCACTTGAGAAAGTTCATTCTAGTTTTCTTTGACGACATTTTGATTTAAAGTAAAACAGTCGGAGAGCATGAAATTCATTTGCAAAAGGCCCTACAGATTCTAAGGCAGCATAGGTTATATGCAAAACAGTCCAAAAGTTATTTTGGATACAATGAAATAGCCAATTTAGGACACTTAATCTCAGCTGGAGGAGTCCGGGCAGATCTGGAAAAGCTTCAGGCAATAAAGGAATGGCCACTTCCAAGTTCCTTAAAAGCCTTACGAGGATTTCTAGGCCTAACGAGGTACTACCGCAAATTTATTAGAGGCTATGGATGGATAGCAGCACCCCTAACCAGAATGTTAAAGAAGGATAATTTTGTGTGGAGTGAGAAGGCTAAGGTGGCTTTTCACCATTTGAAATGGGCAGTAACTCAACCCTCAGTGTTGGCTCTTCCAAACTTCTTTATGTCTTTCACCATTGAGTGTGATGCATCGTGACACACTATTGGGGTTGTATTAATGCAACAGGCCAGACCTATAGCATTCTACATCCAAGCATTGAAGGGGAAGTCACAAACTCTATCCACCTACAAGAAGGAACTGTATGCACTGTTTTCAGCCATCAATAAATGAAGACCTTACCTTTTGGGGGCAAGCCTTTGTGGTTAAAACTGACTAGCAAAGCTTAAAACATTTACTGGACCAAAAAATTAAGACTCTGATGCAGCAAAAATGGGTCTCTAAGTTGCTTGGGTATGACTTTCTCGTAGAATATAAAATGGGGTCCGAGAATAGGGTGGCGGATGCTCTATCAAGGAAAGAAGAGGAGACCCTAATGCTGATTTCATTCCCATCGATATATGGGTATATGATTTAAAAGCTACATACACTAAGGATGAGAATTTACAAGGGGTGATCAAGATGTTCAAAGAAGGAACACTAAGTTCAGATTATACCATAATGAATGAACTGCTTCTATATAAGGGCATATTATTCATCCCTAATGATGGGGAATTCAAGACCAAGGTCTTAGAGCTCATCCACAACAGCCCGTGGGGAGGGCATTCAAGGTATGATAAGTCACTAAATCGAGCTAAGAATGACTTTTATTGGCCTAGATTAAAGAAGGATTTGAGGGGATTCATATGAAGTTGTGACATGTGCCAACGAGTTAAGATAGAGAACACTAAACCCAGTGGACTGTTACCACCCCATCCTATACTCTCGCAACTATGGACTCACATCACAATGGACTTCATTGAGGGCTTACTTGGGTCGAGGGGTTTAATAGTATTTGGGTGGTGGTGAACAGACTTACCAAGTTCAGCCACTTTGTTCCCCTTAAACACCCATATACTGCCAAAGACATAGCAGAACTCTTCCTCAAGCATATTTTCAAATTGCATGGGTTGCCTCTATCTATTGTCTCAAATAGGGACATCGCATTTACAAGTGGCTTTTGGTAGGAGTTGTTTACTTTGCAGGGGTAACTACAAATATCCCTAAGCACAGCCTATCACCCTCAAACAGATGACCAATCAGAGGTTGTGAATAAAACCCTTGAAAACTACTCAAGGTGTTTTAGTGGGGATCGCCCAAGTGACTAGGTCCTATGGTTACCACTAGTAGAATGATAGTACAACACAACTACACATCTATCTATTGGGTTCACACCATTTGAAGCACTCTATGGATACCAACCTCCAAGAATTTCGAATTACATACCAGGCACGGCAAGGCTGGAAGTAGTGGAGAGTAATTTGAAAACCCATGATCAAATATCCAAGTTGTTGAAAGAAAACTTACAGAAAGCACAAAATCAGATGAAGAGATATGTAGATTTGAATCGAAAGGAACAATAGTTGAAAATTGGTGATTGGGTCTTCCTAAAATTACAACCCTACAGACAAAGTTCAGTGGTGCATCGTAGAAGCCTCAAACTATCCCTTAGGTTTTTCGGACCCTTTCAAGTTTTACAAAAAATAGGAAAAGTGGCTTATCCAATAAATCTACTAGAAGGATCTCGGATCCATCCTACATTCTACATTTCACAGTTAAAGAAGAGGGTGGGAGAGAATGTTACTGTCATGCCAGTGTTGTCTCCCGTCGACAACCATGGAATCCTTCGCCCTGAGCCTGAAACAGGGTACTAAATCGTCGAATGGTAAAAGATGGCAACCAAGCTCAAGTGGAATTATTGGTGAAGTGGCAGGGACATTCTGAAGAAGAAGCAATGTGGGAACCATGCTCAAGGCTGAAGAGTACATTTCTCCACCTTGTGGGCATGATGTTTTAAAAGGAGGAGCAGTGTAACAAGCTTGGACGTGGGTTGTGAAGGAATACGATCTAGGGTTTGCACAGTGATACGAAAGGGAAATGAGAATCGGGGAGGAAGGCCATAAGCTTCTTATGCATGGAGTGACTTCACTTAAGTCAACGTGTTCAACCATCTATGTCTTTAGTTTACTTTCTATTTTTTTAGTCTAAGAAGGTTGTGGGCCATCTGTTGGGTCTTTTAGTCTTTTATTAAGTGGAGTTTGTTGAGTCTTTTATTACGTGAAGTGGGTCTTGTGAGGGATTGGGCTCGTAATGGCTAGACCTGGGTAATTTTATGGTTTGTTTCTTTATTTACTTTATGATGTAATGGGCTCGTTCAAGGTCTAGTAAAAGCAAAGTAGTGGTATATGGTCACAAGGAACTACCTGTAATGACATTTGAAATTTAATATAAAAAAATCTTACTTTTTCCTTGGCCTATTTTTCTTTGGAGGTGCTCCCGTCAAAGTGAGTCATATCTTCCATTTCTATTTTTTCCATGTTTCAATGGTTGTGTTACAATATTTATGTAACTAACTATGTTATATGAATACATAACTATCATTAACTAGAAGTTATCACGGAACCATGCATAGCACAAAGTCGAGAAAGCTCCAGTAATGGTCAGAGTTCAATCCAGCATCCTCTAATTCATTTCACCATGATTTTAACTTTTTAAGTAGAAACATTGAGCACCTAAACTGGTGCCGTTTGAATGTGAAACATCGTGTATAGTGGAAAACAATTGGGAGTGGTCGATCAAGAATCAAATGGCATAGAATTGTGAAGACGACGATGTTTATTATACAATATTAAAAACAAAAAACAAACAGAAGGATGAGATGTCACGTGACTGTGACAATAAATTTTTCCTTCAAATTAGTAAGTTCAATTGCAGAATAAAATGAAATTAGAAATATGTTAACAATAATTAAATGGTTTGAGTTAAGATGTTTTATAAAATTTTAAAAAATAGAGAACAAATTGAATAAAAATATTATAAAATTAAAATATTATTATAATATAATTTTTTAATTGTGTTTTGTGTTTTATTTTGAAGTTTGAGAAAGTTTTAATGATTAAATGAAAAAATTAAGATTTGAAATTAAAAAGTATTTATATTCGGGTGGTGTTTAAATATTGAGATGAGAGTTGAGATAAACTCAACATCCAAACGGGATCTAAATCAAGTTCATAGGATTCGAGTAATTTCCGACTTGTATTTGGGTACTTCAAACTCGAGTCCTCCAGTCCCGTCAATTCATTACTTCAAGATCAAAGAAAGAAGAACAAACTTCTCGTCAACCCATAAGGTTGCATACATATGAAAAGGCAGCACGAGAACAAATAATTCTGTGAAAGAGGGCTCTAATCTACAGTTTTTAAAGCGATCTTCACATTGCTAAACCAACAAATTGCCAAAGAAGACAGAAAAACTTATGAAAAATCTCTAATGCCAGCTTCTTCCTATTCACCTCTGCGCAAGGGAGGGATCATATGCTCCTCCTGGGACAGAGGCACTTCCAGCACTAGGGACAGATGCACCAACAGCAGCACCACTAGCAGCTCCATTGCCAGTGCTATAAGGAATCATCCCATCTCCCGCTGGCCCAACATCCATCTGAACAAGAGGCCTTCCATAGCCGTCAACATAGGTGCCAGCACCTCTTATAGGAGGAGGGTATGACGAATCTGGATTCATATAACTACCACCGCATAGGTTTGGGGCTATTCATGCAATTTCAACACAGGCGTTAGAAACGAACATCTAAAGAAACTATCTGCTACTGAGACCATCATATATACAGGCAAGAAAAGTTACCAAGTGCTCTATTCTCAGCATTCAAGACCTCGGCACGCAAGTTTTCCAATTCTCTTGCCATTCCAATTAGATTCTTCTCCATTGCTTGCAGTTGCTCCACTTGCTCTATGTTAATTCCTTTTTCATACTCAAATGTAGTACTGTTCACCCAAACAACAGATTTTCAGAATTATCAGTCCATGTTAAAACACTATGTAGATTCAAAATGAAAAATAAGGTGGAGAAGATTCTTCGGTATCTAAAATATTTTTGTCTATAAGCTTCATTACCCTTCCATCAATCCACATAGCATGACTAAAGGGTCTGTGCAGAGAAATATAACTTGAGTTGAGAGGCTTAAGAAACAACGATTTCATTCCACATTTTTATTCCAATGGGCACAAGCAATCAGGAATATCTTCAAGATATGACTGGAATCATTGGATTCTGATAATCCAAATATTAAGTACAAGGCTGCATTATTGCAATTCAATTATTAGCGAGTTGACACCTTGTTAGAATATTGTTAAATTACATTTAGTAAGGACTTCTTTGCTTTACATGCATGAGTAAGGTCTTTTCAGGAAACATCCATGAAAGATACTTAGAGCATGACTCACCGCAGCCTTTGGTGTTCTTGCCTCAAACTGTCAAGTTCAGAATGAAAATCTGGTATATGCTTTACATCTATCTCGGCTTTCTGCAATTCCTGAGCGGCCTTCTGAACATGGGCAGTCAGCTCTTGTCCAGCAGCAACTAAGTTCTGAGCCTCCATGTGGGCCTTTTGCAGGTCCCTCTTCACACTCTCACCAGCTTTAATATCTTCTTGCATTTTTCTCATCTTATCCTGCAAAATTCTGTTCTGTATATCATGCTCCCTCTGGATGCTTCTTATGTGGTCACTGATTCTATGCACTTCCCGCTGAGCAGCAACAAGCTCCTGCTCCAAAGTCAGATGAGTGGCTGCCAACCTACGATTCTCCCCTGCAAGTCTTTCTATTTCAGCTGCCTGAACAGCAATTTTATTCTCCAACAGTTCAGAAGGAGGGTGTGGCTCCAATAGGCGCTGCCCAGAAGCAGTAAACAATCCAGGAAATGGACCATGCCGGATCATTCCTGAAGCCTGGACAGGATGTCGTTCAAAAGCTGGTGGAATTTGTCCTCTTGCAGCCATCTGTAAGAAGACCCACTCAGACCAGGGCAAACATCAACTATGATTTACAAAATCAGAGTCCTAAGGTGCAGCTATCTGCATTTTTATCGAGACAAGTGATCAAACCTATAAAACAAGTGATCAAGCTAAAATTCAGGCCCTCCTTAAAACTTAAGAGAGAGAACCAGACAGCCCACAAAGCTAACTAACAGGATTACCCAGACAAATCGGCAACACATGAAAATATTACAAAGATCACAATGCAATAGCAATATTTCCAAACAGATTAACTAGATTGAGTTATAAATATATATATATATATGTGTGTGTGTGTTAAAAAACTATGAGCATCCTTGAATATTTGCATTATCAGCAAATCATTAGCGAGCTGGAGATAAAAGCTTCTAATATGATTGGCCAACTTATATTCCCTTCTAATTAATGCATTTGACTTAAAAAGCCTAAAAATCACCCACATGAAATATGCTCCATTCCATTAGATAACCACCTGTAAATTTTAATTGCAGATGTCATCCGAAAGGAATAGTTTTGCTCCTATTGGATGAAAGTCAAAAAAGACATCTTCCTTTAGACGCTGATGACTGGAAAGTTGTAAGACAGTTTATGACCTTGCTGCAGTCATTGCTGCCGTTAAATACTTTAAATTTATTGCTATTATAGTAACTGTATAAAAAAAATGCATAACTAATTATATTGCCCTGATATTTTGCTATAAACCCCCCATAAACTACCATTGCCAACTTCTTCCCAATTGGGGGGAACGTATTATTATTATTTTTCTTCTAAATGGGCACATATTATTCACTTGCACCATCATTTTTACTCACAGTAACAAGTTAGCAATATGTGTATCGTGCTTCACATTCAAGCTGAACATGATCCCAGCCAAGAGTATAGAGGTCCATCCATATCTACGTAAACCACTTAGATTACTCACAACAAGTAGGCAGCAGCCATGCTCTTTCTAAAGCCGTAGAGCTGACTTCTGTCTGTTTGTAATGTAAAAGTCACTCCACAACGTGATTGAAACACTCAAAAGTAAAATAAAATTTCCAAATTATCTGAATTAATATCACTTTCAGCTGAATTTTCTTCGATTGTAAAAATGAAATCATATGCACACAGTCTCTCTCCTTCCTTTTTTTTCCGCCTTATTGTCAAACAGAAGCTGTCTCTTAGACAGATGCCCTACCTGAACAGTTAAGTGGATTCTACTCATATTTCTAAATACTTAAAGCACTGAACTTTAGGAAGAGGTAGAGTATTTCCCAAGTAGGGAAAATTTTTGCCATCAGCCAGTAATGATTAAATCTCAAGAAGAGTAGGTCGATATTATCCAAAAACGCCACTTCCCAACAATCTCTTACTTGCTGTGCAGAGCACGGAGTACAATAATGTCTGGCATTCCCAATCATACGAGTTTATCACAAAAAGAGGGCAGCAGGAAGATAATACGTGCGGCCAGAGAAATTTACAGACAAATCCTGTAACCGGAGTATACCTACATATCAAATCCCAGAGAGAAAGTTGATTACAAAGAAGTATAGGAGTTGATGACTCTGAACACCCAAAACTTCTATATCGGACAGGAAATGATTGAAATGAGCTTATGGGTAATTGGCATATTTCACGAAGATTATACACTAAATTAACACGATGATGCCAATACTTGGTGAGCTTAATAGCTTCCCAAGCACGCATCTTTATGCAAATGCGAGCCAAAATCAAATTGACTGATCAGATAACATGGGTGATATCAGATAAAGATAATCCAGAAGAGGAAATACGATAACGAAATCCAAACCCAAAATCAAAGGAAAATAAAATCAAGAGAAACAAAAGAAAAAAAAAAAAGATCACAAGAAGAAAACGAGCCAAAACAAGAATTAGTGTCGAAAGAAAGAGAGATACGTACAAGGTGCAGTGCTGGGCAGGGGGTAATCGAGTAAATAGAATACGAACAAGCGGTCGTATTTGGTTTGGGGAATGGGATAAATGGAGACGTTGGCGGTGATCAGATTGAGAGAGTCTGCAGAAACCGGAGGAAATAGCTGCCGACGTCTGGTCTGGTACGGAGATGGGGATTTTTCTGGCTGTAGTTAAACGACGAAATTGTCAGCCGTTTTGGGACTTATGGAAAGAAAAGCAGCCCATCTTTTAATATATGTAACGGTAGCCCACTAGCAATACTAGGGTTGAAAACAGGCCCATAAGGTTTAGCGTTTTGTGTCCATAATAAGAGAAAACCGAAAAACTATTCGTAACCGCCGCCTAGGGGAACTGTGGAAAAGCCGCGGCCCACATGGAAGAATGAAAACGACACCACTTTCTTTTTTGCCCAAAACGAAGCCGTTTCCCCTCATTTCAGACTTCCATTCTTTCATCTTCCCCCACACGAACGATTCCCCCCATTTCTTCCGATCATTCCAGAGCTCTTTCGTTCTCCAGAACCCATAAAGCGGACAACAACTAGTACCCAAAAATTAGAGAAGAAATTTTCATATGGAAGAAAAAAAAAGGAATAAAAATCTAGAAAAATTCATGGTCAAGTGGGTTCCTCGTCGAAGCACAAATGGTTGAGGTACCACATGAGATTGGAAGAGGAAGGAGGAGGAGAATGGTCAGCTTCTTCCTTTCAATCTAAATGCTCTGCAGTCGTAATGAGATTTGACATTTTTCAGTCAGGTGGTCTTCTTCCTTTCACTCGAAATGCTCTGCAGAAATGGGTTTGGGCGGCTAAAATACGGCGTTTCCCCCCATTTCTTGTCACTTACAAGGCCACGGTTAATTTCTGGACGCCAACATTCAAATGAACTTTCAGATAGAGCAACAAGATATGGTCAAAATTCAGTGCCCTATTCTCTGTAATTAACTAGTATATATCATATGAAAACCCAAGCCAAATGCAAAGAAAGTCCACGTTATCATACTAGTAAGAGTTAGCAAAGAAATTCAAGAAATGATGAAAATGAGAGAAAAGGAAATGATTTTCCAAAAGATGACATTGTTGGCCAGTTACAGGCAAAATGATATTGCAGGTGTGGCTAATATTAGAAATAACGATCCAAAGGACAGCCATTGCTGGGAAGATACAGGCAAAGCTGCAAAATGATGCTGGGTGTGGCCAATATTTTATCTTCTAGATCCAAGCCTCTTTCTTCCCCTTTCCTCTGTTTTGTTTTTTATTTTTTTAATATGAGAAAATATATTTATAATTATGAATTGTATAATTATTATATAATTAATTTAAAAAAAATAAATAAAATATAAAATTCATATAAAAAAAATTAATTTTTTAATAATAAATTTCATTTTTTTTCAAAACGGTTACGCCACATTTTCACACTTCACTATTACATATAGAATTAGTCTTTTAATATATTTACTAACTTGACAAGTGCCGATTCCCCTCCGGTTGCAAGTGCTGGTTGTCCATAGAAAAACTCCATTAAATTTACATTAGAACCAACCAACAGCCGAAACATCAAAATATTTTGGTAATTAAACAGCCATATATATATATATATATATATATTATTTTCTATGCGCTAGCTAGCTGTTTGAAATTAAGATGAGATCGCTCCCTCAAACTCTACGTGCATGATGGTTATCCGAAAACCAAAAAGGAAAAAGAAAAAACAAAGTAATAAAAGGCCGTGGAGGGAGCATGCATGCATGCAGTTTCGAGATATCTGTCGAAAGAAAGAACTGGAGCTAGCGGCTGTAAAATTTTCTAGCTAGCTAGCTGTATGCACGGCCATTCTGTTCTTAATAATATATTGCATCGACTGTCTTGCATCTCCAACATGTTTACGCAACATAGATGTCATAATGTTTTCGATCCCCGAAAGAAATGATCAGAAGTTTATCTTGTTTTTGTGAGCCACCTGTACGAAGACTCCACTATGACGAGTGAGTGGGGAATAAAATGTAAATGGGTCGGCACCATCCTAAAATTATTGTGTCCACCCAATATTCCACCTAGCTACCCAGGTGACATTTAAAATTGATCACATCAGTTCTGTTCTCTAACCTTCCTCATACTCATTTCCACCCAAATACCCCAGCATGCATTTGCATCCACCAACTTAATTTTTTAATCAGATTTAAGTAAAATGCCCCAAATGGCAAATTCATCACAATTCGTGATAATAAAGCAAGCCACACCTGTGTTCCCACTTCTTGCTGCTCCAGTCTACTCGCTCACCACTTCATATGCTCCACCAACCTCGCTATCTATCACTATAAATAGCCCTGTTTCTCACCATCCCCCTCACACTTATTAAACACATTAGCACAAATTGCTAAATTTTAGAATACACTATTTTTTCCCAGTGTTCCAAACCTAGCTCGATTGATATACTGTTGGCTCTTTGGGCAAGTTAGCCTCAAATCATGGGCAGTTTGAAGTGCTTTGCTCTTGTTGCTTTAGTACTCATTTCAACCTCAGCAGTAGTGTCTGAAAGCCGAGTGGCAAGAAAGGACTTGGGCTTGAACCTTGGTGGCGTTGGAATTGGTCTTGGTGCAGGGCTAGGCATTGGACTTGGAGGTGGAAGTGGTGCAGGCTCGGGCTCAGGCTCTGGTTCTGGGTCTAGCTCAGGGTCAGGTTCAGCCTCTGCCTCAGGATCAGGCTCTTCTGGCGCTGGGTCAGAAGCAGGCTCATATGCTGGATCTTACGCTGGGTCAAGGGCCGGATCAGGATCAAGAGGCAATCAAGATTCAGGCTCTGGTTCTGGACATGGTGAAGGTTATGGCGAGGGTTCTGGCAGAGGAAGTGGTTCTGGTAAAGGTTCTGGTTATGGTGAAGGTCGTGGTTATGGCTCAGGATCTGGGAGCGGAAACGGAAAATAAAGTCACCCCAATTTGCTTGGAATGAAAAGAAAAGAAAAACATAAAGTTGCACCATCTTAAGCATGAATAAATAAGTAGATGATGATCGTCACATGCTCTATGTATGTCCATTTAAGAAATCTATGCTCTATATATGTGGTGTGTGGTGTGTAGATGATGAATAAAATTTTTCTTAAAAGAAAAACATCTTACCTAAGGGAAGATGTCCAAGTTCTCACTGAAGAGGCCTTATCCAAACATCTTCAGCCTGTTATACGTCATCAAAATCTCTCGAATATATGAAACAAGGAAAGGGACAAATATTGCAACTTGCTAGTGGACTCGTTATGGTTGAAAGCAATTGCTTGCAATCATTCAATTTAATATGTTTTTGTTTTTGTTTTTTTTAATGTTTGAAAGCATGCAATTGCAATCATCCAACTTTTAATTAGTTTGAGAGCAACCATAATTATCCAATTAATCTAAAATATGATCAATTTGTTTTTTAAGAAGAGAAAATGGATTCTAATTTTATTAATTATCCTCACTTGTAGCGGATAAATACTTTGTACAGATAATAAAACTTGGGTTTATAAGGAGAATAAGTTAAACCCCAAAATCAAGTTCTTAAAAAAATATAAAAACCTTATATAAAGTTTACAAGAAGATTGAGAAAGAACCTAAAAAACTTAGGCTCCATTTGGATTGAGAGATAAAATGAGATGGGTTGAGATGGTTTTTGAAAATTTTGTATATTTGGATTGGAAGTGAGATGAGATGGTTTTAAGTTGTTGGAGAGGAAATAGATGTGGATCCCACAAATGATTGTATAGTATTTGTAATGATTTTGTTTTATTTATATAAATATATTTATAAATAAATAATAATAATTTTTAAATTACATACCCAATTTTTTTTAATATATATAATTCATAATGAAATGCTAAGATGACAATATTTTTATAAAATCAAATTCTATAAAAAAATATCAAATAAAAATATTTTTTAGACCACAAAATTCTTAAATAATTATGAAATATTTATAAAATCAGTTTATTTTATATTTTTATTATTATAAAATTACGTTCGAGCAATAATTTATTAAAAGAAATTTACTTATAGAATTGAAAAATTAAGTAATCTATCACAACACCCACAATAAAATAAAGTTTTACGCCTACTACAGCCTTACAATCACAATATTTATGATATTCATATCATCATGAGCAATTTACCATTCACTAACTACTCCTGGCTGCCCACATAGAAATGGCAATGTCATCCTTGATGGCTGATTGCATCCATAATTAGGGCTGATTCCAACGTCATGTTAGGATGACGTGGCTGAAGCTGCGGCATCACCAACTGCATGGCCATTCAGATTGAGCCGCTTATTCCTCCATGCCTTGAATAAGAAGTCGTCTGGCGTCATCATTCTAAAAATTATGTAACATACATCATACGATGATCAATAACCCTTGCCTCCCAACTGAATACGCAGGCATGAGTCTTAACGGTCTAAATCGTGATTTCAACACTCCAAATGTACGTTCTATTACGCTACGAATGGTTAAATAAAGATGATTAAAATAATCTTTTATATTCTTTAAATCTCTACCGACCCTGACGGTCTTTTGCATGATATCTTTCTCTTTTTATTTATGTTTATTTGCTATTTACTTTATAGATGAATGTAAAAATACCGTATTGAAACTCGTATCATCTTGTCGTTTGGAGATAATTCTTTCTTCCATTCTAGTTTATTATGCAAATTTAAGGCATTAAAAATAGTTATTCAAAAACCAAGAAAGAAAAAAAAAAGTAATAAAAGGCCGTAGAGGGAGCATGCATGCATGCAGTTTCGAGATGTCTGTCGACGAAAGAAAGAACTGGAGCTAGCTACTGTAAAATTTTCTAGCTAGCTAGCTGTATGCACGGCCATTCTTAATAATATATTGCATCGAATGTCTTGCATCTCCAACAGGTTTACGCAACATAGATGTCATAATGTTTTCGATCGAAAGAAATGATCAGAACTTTATCTTGTGTTTGAGCCACCTGTACGAAGACTCCACTATGACGAATGAGTGGGGAATAAAATGTAAATGGGTCGGCACCATCCTAAACTTATTGTGTCCACCCAATATTCCACCTAGCTATCCAGGTGACATATAAAACTGATCATATCAGTAACCAAATACCACAAAATACCCCAGCATGCATTTGCATCCACCAACTTCAATTTTTTAACCAGATTTAAGTAAAATGCCCCAAATGACAAATTCATCACAATTCCTGATAATAAAGCAAGCCACACCTGGCTTCCCACTTCTTGCTGCTGCAGTCTACTCGCTCATCACTTCACATGCTCCACCAACCTCGCTATCTATCACTATAAATAGCCCTGTTTCTCAACCTCCCCTTCACACTAATTAAACACGTTACCACAAATAGCTAAATTTTAGAATACACTATTTTTTTCCCAGTGTTCCAAACCTCGATTGATATATTGTTGGCTCTTTGGGCAAGTTGGCCTCAAATCATGGACTGTTTGAAGTGCTTTGCTCTTGTTGCTTTACTCATTTCGACCTCTGCAATGGTGTCTGAAAGCCAAGTAGCAAGAAAGGACTTGGGCTTGGACCTTGGTGGCAGTGGAACTGGTCTTGGTGCAGGGGTAGGCATTGGACTCGGAGGTGGAAGTGGTGCAAGCTCGGGCTCAGGCTCAGGCTCTGGTTCTGGGTCTAGCTCAGGGTCAGGTTCAGCCTCTGCCTCAGGATCAGGTTCTGGGTCAAGCTCCTCTGGCGCTGGGTCAGAAGCAGGCTCATATGCTGGATCTTACGCTGGGTCAAGGGCCGGATCAGGATCAAGATCAGGATCAGGAGGCAAGCAAGGTTCAAGCTCTGGTTCTGGACATGGTGAAGGTTATGGCGAGGGTTCTGGCAGAGGAAGTGGTTCCGGTGAAGGTTCTGGTTATGGTGAAGGTCATGGTTATGGCTCAGGATCTGGGAGCGGAAACGGAAAATAAAGTCGTCCCAATTAGCTTGGAATGAAAAGAAAAGAAAAACATAAAATTACACCATCTTAAGCATGAATAAATAAGTAGATGGTGATCGTGGCGTGCTCTATGTATGTCTATTTAAGAAATCTATGCTCTATATATGTGGTGTGTAGTGTGTAAATGATGAATAAAGTTTTTCTTAAAAAAAAGCATCTTACCTAAGAGAAGATGTCCAATTTCTCGCTGAAGAGGCCCCGCCCAAACATCTTCAATCTGTTATACGTTATCAAAATCTCTCTAATATAGGGACAAATATTGCTACCTACCAGTGGACTAGTTATGGTTGAAAGCAATTGCTTGCAATCATTCAATTTAATATGCTTTTTGTTTTGTTTTTTTTTTAATGTTTGAAAGCATGCAATTGCAATCATCCAACTTTTAATTAGTTTGAGAGCAACCATATTTATCCAATTAATCTAAAATATGATCAATTTGTTTTTTAAGAAGAGAATGAGATTTTAATTTTATTGATTACCTTCAATTTTAGCGAATAAATACTTTGTACAGATAATAAAACTTTGAGGTTACAAGGAGAATAAGTTAAAGCCCAAAATCAAGTTCCTAAAAAAAATATAAAAACCTTATATAAAGTTTACAAGAAGATTGAGAAAAAACCTAGAAAACTTAGTGTCTAATAGTAGAAAGACCTACACAATCTAAAGATAATAGAGCAATCATATACTTAGGGAGTTGAAAGAGAGATGAAAGACTAACTATATGTCCTATAGCACCATAATTTGATAAACTGTCTGCTAGTGCATTACCTTTTTTTGTAAACGTGATTAATGTTGAAGGAAAAATATTCTTGAAATGTAAAATATCATCCCAAATGTCCAAGTAAATTCCAGGAAGAATAGCCTTTATTAAGCCAATTAATCATAGTGAGGGAATCAATCTCAAAAACCCGATCAATGATGTTTAGTTCATAATACAAAGTTAAACCAAATCTTAAGGCATAAAATTCTACAAAAGTGTTAGTACCAACACCCAAAAAACAAGAAAAACAAGAAAACCAACAATGATAGAGCAATTATTAGAATGTAAAACATTACCACAACCAAGAGGTCCAAGATTACCTTTTGAAACACCATCAATATTCAGCTTGATAATGCTCAAGGGAGGTGGAGTTCATTTGACCAAGATAAATCTTTTTGTCCTAATAGTGATCCGAGAGTTACATAAAAAATTGAGAACCATCAGTATTGATGTTCGACACAATATCTTTAGGTTTCAACAGGGGTTTAGCTCTCATAGCCACTTCTTAATCTTACTAATAATTATAATGGCAGTAGTATTAGAACCCTCAAATCTTGCTCTATTACGAGCTAGCCATAATTTCCAAAAGAGAAGATATAGTAGCAAACGAGCAAGCAAATTGAATTGGTCATAACCATGATCACTTTGTTAACACAAATAAAAATAAGTAAGAAAATGTAGTTAGGGGGTCATTTATAGGTAATAAATTGGCTTTTAGTGGTTGATTTCTTTTTGAAAAGTGATATTTATAATTTTAGGATATGTAAGTCTCATGCAGTCTCTTTAAAAAAAGTAGGTAAATCTGGGACCCAAATGAAAAAATCATTTTTTTGAATGGTGGACCCGACTTTTTTTTAAAGGAAGTATGTAAGGTTTGCACATTTAGGATTATATCTAGCATTACTCATTTTTCTTCACCTAATATAGCAAAAAAAATGTAACACTTGTATGAAACTCATTGTCGAGGGTCTATGCACTCTTAAGATTAATCAGGATGCTATTCCTGAAAACCCGTAAAAAAAAAAGCCCATTAATATAGCAAAAGAAATGCTTGTATACTTTAGACCTGGTTTGGATAGCAAAAGCCTCCAACTTCATCTTAATATTCAAATACCATAAACACAAATACTTTTTAATTTCATATTTTCGACTTTTTCATTTAATTATTTCATAATCATTATAACTTTTCCAAACTTCCAAACAAAACACAAAAACAATTCAACTTTTTCAAATCCAAAAACAAAAATAATTAGTAATGCCAAACAAATAGCACAATAGGTTGGAATGAGAAAAAAAAGTTATTTTAGGCCTGCTATGGAGATTCGGGCCTCGATCGATGTGGTCTGAAGCTTTCGACAACGATCTAGTTCGGCATAAGAAGAAAATGGAAGGAAAATAAAAGGGATGGAAATACAAATTTGTGTGGTTCGACATAATGCCTACGCCACGGGTATTTGAGGAGGCGAAATCCCACTATAATATGTTTGTTTTACAAATCTCTCATAGTCACTCATTTCTTATTGTACAATGAGAGTTGAAGATCTATTTGCTGGAAGAGATATTCTCTTTGGAGTCATCGTTGTGAGGTTGAAGAAGTTAAAGAATAAGAAGTCTCGTCCAATCTGATCCCTTTTTTATCTTTGGCCTTGAGAGTGGTGAGGGATGACAGCTTTATTCCACTCCTCGTTGGCGTCCCTAACTTGCTTTCCTTACTTTCTCTATTTTCTCTTCTTTTTCATCTATTTCTTCTTTTTCTTCTAAAACTCTCTCTTTTGTTGTCCTGTTATTATCTCTCATTCATTTTTCATTTTTTTGTCTTTTAGTGGGGGCCATTCTATGGATTGGGCTGTTTATTTAGACTTTGGATATTTTATTCTCTTCAATAATATTATAAAATTATATTATAATAATATTTTAAATTTATAATATTTTTATTCAACTTTTTTTCTTATTTTTTAAATTTTATAAAATATCTCAACTCAAATAATTTTATTATAATTTTAATAAATTATTTTATTATTATTTATAAATTATTTAATCTTATCTTATCTACTCTCACTATTTCTTACTGGTTCTGAGATGTAGAAGTTTTTTCGGATAAACCATGTTGGTGACAAAATGGCATGTAATGATGTCACTTCGTCGAGAAAAATGAATCTAAAAAGAAAAAGACATATATAACCTCATTTTTCATAATATAAAATAAATAAAAGATATATTATAAAAGAAGAAAGTACAATTTTGCATGTACAAGACAGTGCTCGGACGTTTATGCATGTGAAAGGAGCGAAACCGAAACCGAACATTTGGATGGAATGATCAGTGGATTCGGTAGGCCTCATTCGGGATGCTGGATAATGAAATGTGAACAATAATAAAATAATTTATAAATAATATTAAAATAATTTAAATCAAATAATTGTTAAGTTTTGAAAGATATGAGAGAAAAAATTAAATAAAAAATGTTATAAAGTTAAAATATTATTTTAATAATATTATTTTAATTTTAAAATTTGAAAAAAATAAATTATTTTTTATTTAAAAATTTAAAAAAATTGTAATGATTAGTTTGTATTTAAATTATATTAAAGAAAAAAATTAGATAAAATAAGTTAAATAACATGAGAGATGGAAAAAGTGAAAAAGACGATGGGATGCTTGGAAAAGGACGTGGAGGTTTCGAAATGCTCAGGCTAAGAAAGCCATACGCCGGTTGGAGCCATTGGTAGAGGTAAAGCGAGAAAAGATGAAGGAAGAGATGATTGGTAAGCATAATTTCATCTTTAATCGATTGACTTGTAGCTTCTATGTGAATCTGAAAAATATTTTTTGGTACTTGGCAACCATTCTAAGGCTAAGCAACGCCTTTTTGTCTCGGGTTGACCTATACACTTGGGCAAGATATACGAGAACACTCCTCATTCCTTTGTACATACATACATACATGCACTCTGTGCTGACATTTTCAGCTTGAGCATCTATTCTTGCCCATGAAAATAAAAGGCACCATTCTTGTGCATGCATGGATACATACATACATACAACATACATACATACACACATACACGCACTACGGGTCCAGCCACTGACGAGCAAAGTGCGGGGCTGATAAAATTATAGAATTTGGGGATATTGTTTTGTATCTTTCATAAGAGCATGAAGTGGTGGTTTTCAGTTTACTGTTGTGTTCAAGGGCGAGTCACCCGAAGTCTATTACTTGTAATTCAAGTTCTTTATTGACTAACTGATCTGCTGTTTCTCGACAGAGTAGTTTTATTAACTCAGTCAATTGCTCCTTGAATGGACAAGAAAAGTACACAATCGGTAATTTGTGGTGTTCGCTTTGGACCAGTACCAAGGAAATTACAATGGTTAATGGTTGGCATGAGCGCAGCCTGTTGCAATATTTTTATTTCATTATAGCCTTATTTTCACCGAAACTGATCTAAGCCTCATCATATCTAATAAGACATTTTACTAACAAGAGTAAACTGTGGACTAGGAAGATAATGGATCCTTTCCCCCGTCGTGCCTGTAAGATAAATGATTGCCACCTTCCTATGAGAGTTGCTTCTCAGCCGATAATATAGCAGCATGCTGCTCCAAGTATTCCTTGCTGTTCATTTCAGTTAATCTGCATTGATGAGTGGTTTCCAATTCAGCACTTACAACAGGAGAGGATTACCAAATTGATTAATCTACTCTACAAGACAGAAAACCAAAGGGTAGCAATGTTGAGACAGAACCAAATGAGATTTTAGCACAGAATGCCACCAGGTTTGAAAGCAATGAAACTCTATACAAAATGCCTTAAACGATACAAGTGTCTCAATTCAACCTCCCATGCCATATCTGTTCCTAGAACCATGAAATAGGAAAAAATAATGCCACCAATCGTGTGAACCTAAACATGTTCCTTTTGGTAGTGTCAACAATGCTACATGCTCCAAAGGTTGAACAGTGAAAAACATGTCTCATTTTAGATCATGCCTTCAAGAGAGAAACCTAGAAAGTAACCTTGCATGATATTTGACGGAACAACTTTTGGAAAAATAAAGGAAAAAAAGCACTGATAGATCACTGACTTCTAAAAATAAGTGCATGTCATACTCCGTCAAAAATCAAGTGATATTAACTTTATGTGTGACTTGGGGGTTGTTTGGATTCAAAGTTGATCTCAACTCATCTCATCTAATCTAATCTAATCATTACAACATTTCCAAACTTCAAACAAAATATAATAAACAATTCAACTCTTTCAAATCTCAAAACAAAAATAATATTTAAAAACTATATTCTAATAATATTTTATTCAACTTTCTCATCTCATCCAACTCAACTCACTATCTAAACCTTAAAGGCACAGGACTTGCACCAACCTCTTCTACACCCTCAAACCCCAAAATTGAAACAATTGAACAATACAATAACTGTTCAATTTAGGTCTAAACAAGCAAATTCCAAAATAAAAACAGGTTTAACACTAGGACAAACTTGGGGAGTGAGATGAGATGAGAATTTTGTAAATAATAGTGAGATAGTTTGAGTTAATGTTTTATGGGGTTTTGGGAAATGAGATAAAAAATTGAATAAAAAATATTATAAAGTTAAAAATATTGTTAGAATATAATTTTTAATATTATTTTTGTTTGGAGATATGAAAAAGTTGAATTGATTTTTATTTTTTGTTTAAAAGTTTGGGAAAATTGTAATGATTAGTTTGAAAATATTTGTATTTGAGTGATGTTTGGGAAGGAGATGAGATGAGATGGGATGAGAATTTTGGGATGAAAACTTTTTCCAAACAAGCCCTTCAGGTGCATATGTTGGCATGCAAAGAAAGGTAACCAGAACATTGGGGGAAGAAAAACAGAGCTCCCAACCCTGCAAAAGCTGATTAAGATAATCCATTATCTGTATTCAACTACATTAAAAGGAATTTAGAAGATCAAAAAAATGCCTGAAGGTATATAAAAAAAATACACATTCTACAAAAAACAAAAGCACAATACCTACTAATGGTGCGATCTTTTGCAAAACCCAGTTCATTATCCACACAAAGGTCCAAATCATCACTTTTCCTTGATCTTGAAGAAGTTCTAGGTGCAATGTGTTGAGCATCCGAAATTGTCACTACCCTTTCAAAAAGCTCTTGAGGACTACCCTCAGCTGCACACAACATTCTGGCCTTGTTCTCATACATTACCTGTAACAGGATGGTGGAATCATTGGTTCTATTTTAGCTTCTGATCCGGAAAAGATAAATTAACATTAGTGAATCTCCTTTCATTTGACCAAAGTCCTTGCCAGAGAGATTGTCAGGGTTCAAACTTAACAATAGAATTTTATATCTATCTACATTTATATTTACCTTTCTTTCCAAATCTTAAAGAATCCTTTCCAGAATGAATACCATTTTGCAGATGCCAATTAGAAAGAACTTCGAAGAACAAAACTAGGAGGAAACCAATAAATGAATAATAAAAGCAAAAAGAAGTGCCTGACTCATTACATAAGGCTAAATGAAATGAAATGAAATATGCTAGAGAGATTCAACTCAAACGTATTATCTTCATTATAAGACCTTAATCAATATGCATTCACTTAAAAAAAAATCAATATGCATGCAAAGACTTTTTTCTTTACGGCCTATGCAAATACTAGTTGTTTTTCTAAATTCATAGTGCTGCCTAGAAGCAAGATCATGTTTGGCAATAAATTGCAGCCTAAGGCCTTGTTTGGTTACGCAGTTCAGATGAGATGAGATGAGATGTTTTGTTAAAAATTGAATAAAATATTGTTATAATATAATTTTTAATATTATTATTGTTTTGGAATTTGCAAAAGTTGAATTGTTTATTATATTTTGTGTGGGAGTTTGGAAAAGTTGTAATGACGAGATGAGATGAGATGAGATAGGCTTGTGTATCCAAACCGGGCCTAAGTTTTCATACACCAACCTACAATACAAAGTCCAAATTCTAGCAACGTAAGATTTAGAAGGGCAAGCCAAACCAAGTAAGGATAACTGAAGCATACATCAACTAAAGTGACAAACCGATATGCCGCAGTTCTATTGTGTAATCCAAAAATTGGAACACCTTCCAATGCCAGGGTATGGAAGTTCTCTACAAAAAGAAAATGAGTGAAATTGTATAAGAATAAATTCTAGAATGCCGATACGTATATAAACATACACAAAACATGCACCCATGCAATGCACACTAGATATCTGGCAAGCATAATGATAAAACTTTCCATTTTGGAAGCTCCAACTTAGGACATATGCCTGGTTGGAAACTTGCCAAAAGCATAAAGAATCATCTCCTTGAAAGGATAGAAGCTGCCAGATCTAATTTACACCGGGGCTTAGAAAAATATATAAAGGTTCAGAAAAATATAGAAAATGCAGAGTATATACGATTGCCTAGTTTGTATGTTTTACCTTTTTATTTTCAACAGTCACTATTTACAAGGGCCATCCATTAGTCTTTAATACCCAACTTAACTCAGACACAACATAGCCTCATCCCACCATTTAGAGTTGACCACATATATCCTAACAAGCACATCAATGCAGTCAACTAGATTTGACTTACTGAACAATCCAAAATAGTCCGCAGCTCCAAGTGGTCTGTCACAGAGTTGCTCAAATGGAAAATATGCACATCCATTAGCACCCAGGGGAACCTAACAGGAGGAGGTTAGTGCACCAAAAGCTTTAAAAAAAAAATTTTGATCAAGTGACATGCTCTGGAAAAGGCACTGAAGCATCACTTAGCACATACCTGCAATGTCCTTCCCATTACTACTTCCACCTCCTGTGGACTGGCTGTATGATCTGCAATCAGTTGTTGAAACTTTTGCTTGAGAATGCCAGATAAGTCTTTGCCAATGAAGTAGAAACCTTGCTCAGCCTATGATTTAAGTACAAGCATGAAAGTTGGATATCTATAGAAAGTAGGACTTATCAGCTGAATGTGCGAGCCATTTATAAAAAAAGAATCAAGCTGATATCATACCGAAGTCATCTTCCGATAGTCTGTTGATGAACCAATTTCATGAACTGCACAACGTTCCTGCACAGTATAATTCCCATTTTTTTTTTTTGATAAGTAATAAGAGATTTAATTCCCAATTTATTATCGTCAATATAATTGGAAATATAAGAAGCTTTGGAGTCTTTCACATCTTATACATAGCCACAAATGCAGATTCAGACCATGCATTCCTCCAAATCACAGGCTAAAGTGAGAAATTGTGCACACAAACTCAATAGAAAATTTTAGGTCAAGAGCTTTGGTATAACATCCATATTCACACCTTCAAAGTCGAAATAAAGGGTAGAAAGAGATCCCTCTGCAGTCCACCTTCATATAGGTTATCTGGAGCACGATTTGAAGTGGCAACGAGAATCTATACTTGCCTCCCACCACAAACACAACATACGATCGTTATGTTGACTTCAGCAAAAACATCCAAAGTCCTGTGTAGAGCAGAGAACAGAAGAAAACTGAGGAAATTAGACTACTTACAACGCCATTGCTGAATAGATGTCCGAATAGACGGTTTAGTATCAATGCATCAGCGACGTCATTCACCTATGGAGCCACACATGACGTCAAGATATGGCATAAAAATACAAAGCAATCAGATATGACCTACAAAAGGAGGCAAATAATGAGTTCTAATAGTAATTTACCATAAATTCATCAAGACATAATAGAATTGCTTCATCCGAAATCTCCCCAGCGACAACTTCAAGTGGATCTGCCACACCCTTGTGCTTCTGCCAAAGTATACAACATTCATGATAAATTTCAAAATCTGCATAAAAATAGTACTATATAGAGAATGAGATGACCTCTGGTCCACATAGTGGTAACGAATTCACAAGTAGTTTGTTTATAACAGAGAAGTTTTGTTGTCCAAAATGTAAGTTTAGCTTTGTTGACCAATTGCTCAATCCAAAAATGAGATAAGATTGAAAGAATGAAAAGAAAACAGCTTCATAATTATGCAAGCCAGTCAGGGTATTGGAACAGTCAGGCCTGTAAGCTTATGGTGACCTTACATCCAAGATACAGCCCTTGCTAAAAAAGGTATAAACTTCCAGTGGTTGGAAGCCAAATTTACCATTTACCATGTAAAACGTACGCATGTATGTATGTAAGCATGCTTGTATGCTTCAGAAACTTATAAATAGTTCTCTATTGAAAATGAAATTCCTTGATTTAAGAAAACGCATCATTACGGATCTGGATTCTTACTTGCAAGCGGCTATGAACATTCAACATAAAGTCATGAAAATGGATCCTTCTTTTCCTCCAATTAGAGGGCCTGAGAAAGGAGAAAATAAGTATTGGGAGATAAATCCATTATCTCCCACAGTAATGGCAAAAAGCAAGAGTTGAAAGAGAATAAGGTCTAATAATATAAATCTCAAAACCATATAAATTTACAAACATGCTTATCTGGAATCTTCCTCAATCATCTTGAATGACAGGTGCATATAAAGAAAGGCAAAAACCATAACTGATTAAATTTGCATATCAAACTTACAATTGATCAAAAAACAAATCCATCAGCATAGTTTTCCCAGTGCCCACTCCTCCGTAAAGATATAGACCTCTGACAGGTGAAAATGAAGATTGTGGGATGAAACGAGACCACAACCACCTACTCCTGAATACAAGCAAATTGGTGACTAACTGGCTACAACACCCCCTTCCCGTTAGAATGCTATCAATCATTCATATCATAATGCAAAGATTCAAAATTCTGCAAACTAAACACTTAAAAAAGAATTCTTTATTAAGAAACTTAAAAAATGTACCATGTTGCAACCCAAGTAGGCATGAAGTATACAATAGGAAACACTTCACTTTTTATGAAATTAAGCTTTAATTACTTACAAAAAAAGGAAACACCTAACTATGGATGAAGAAAAAGAACACGATTCTATGAAATCTAGAAAGCTATAAGAGAGGAAACTAATGTACACCACTGTCTATACATAAAAAGAAATCGAAATGATTCTTAAATGTCCACTTCAAAAGTTTGAGCATTGTTTTCCCACCAAATACACCACATCAAACACATGGGGACCATCCTCCAACCTCTAAATTAATCTGGCTACTAACAGGACTAAGTCAACGAGCAATCAAATCCACAACTTGCTGAGGCATGATATACTCAATCCCAAAGGTGTGAAATATCCATACCCATGAATCTCTATCCACCATTATTCCATGAAATATCTCAATACCAACCAACCAAAGAATGCTACCCTTGAAGGTGCCTTATTTCTCCAAATATTCTTCCAAAGAAAAGGTGGGCCATCTCATCTCAAGGGAAGAGTGCATTGTAGAAAGATTTGACCTCAAAGGTCTGTCGTTTGGAAGGAAGCATTTAAATGCAACAGCTTTTTAGGGCTCCAAAATCATTTAAAAGAAGCTCTATGACTCCTAGCCTCGAGAGCTCCTATTCAACTTTGAACCACAAGCGGGGCTCAAATCCTCCCTCAACCACAGATTTGGTTTTGTCAAATAGGAGTCCTAGCAGCTTTATTCTTCCTATTTTAAAACAAACATCAAGAACATTTAAATTTCTAAATTCCTTGATCAAAAGCATTATTGAAATAAACGCACAAAAATAACCATTCGTCTTCATAAAGTGTCAAGACAGGAAGAACAGATGGAAGATTTACCTTCCAGCTTTTTCAGAAGCCGAATACCTATCCAACCGGCAGGCATCAGCTGAAGCAACAAGCTCGTCATATAGTCTCTGAAGTTCTCTTAAGGTGTCTACCTGTGAAATTTCTCTCATTATACCATTCCACAAGGAAACCAAAACCGATAAAGGCAATGTCTTTACACTTGAAGCACAAAGTCCTTCAGCTCTTACCATCTTACACACACACTCACTTCTAACAATGCCCATTAAGACATAATTTACAATTCAAAACTCAAACAACAGGAAATTAGGAGAATGTCAAGCTGCATTCAGAAGTTTGCACTGGTGCTCCGTAAAAGCAGAGTTCAGTTCTAATAAAAGGTGATAAGAAAGGAAGATATAATGCTCGAAATGGTGCTGGTAATTGGGAATTCTATAGCAATACCTTTCATTTGCCACCTTTTATCAGTTTTATGTCTCAATACTCGCAAAGAAGCACACGGGGTTGAATTATGTCATACCTGGAAACTATCGCCATCCACAAGTTCACCAGCAGCAATTCTTCGTTCATACTCAACTAGAGGCCCGGCTCTATCCACATCTGCAATTAAACCAAAATAACCCAAACCAACAAGAATGGGAAAGTCATGTTAAATTTCAATACATTCTCGTTAGTAGATGGTAATATTTTCAATCCATGACAACCAGAAATATTTTTTTTAAAAAAAACCTTTATTCGTAGCATGGGCAGCATCCACTGACATGGATCTTGAGATCATTAATTTGAGGTCTTGAAATCTCTCAAATTCAACATTGTTAGCAAGCTTGCATACAGTCCCAGTATTGGTCTCTATCAAACACATCCGGGTTCTCACAAAGCCACCTGAGTAATTATATTTTTTATGCCGAAAAGCCAATCGAAAGTGGCGAAGAGATCGGGCCATTGTTCTCATTTCAATCCAGGGCCTCAACAGAACTTGCAAAATGCTAAACCACTCCAAGCCTCCAATCAAAGAAGAGCTTAAGGAGAGGTACAAAATCTTATAGATTATACAGAGTCCCTGAAACAGTAGCAGCAAAATCAGAACATATTCTTGATTTTAATTTGATAGAAATAGAAAAATCGTTTACGAAATCAATCTAAAAACAGAATAAGCTGTGACGGTCATTATTATATTTCCAAATAATCAAGACACGGAAAGCATTAAAACAACAAAATTAGACACTTCCAATGTGATAACAATCAAACAGGTAATGGAAAAATTAAATCTTGATTGATACAACCACTGACACTGAAGTTGCTCCACAAAACCGCACAAGTCACGAAACTCATATGAACGGAAATCTATAGCCAAAAAGAATAAATCCAATTGAGATTGTCATAAAACTATTGGAATGAAGATCTTTAAGGGAAAAAAAGGGTACCTGAATCAAAGGGACCGCCTTCCGACAAAACTGGAGCACAGTCGGAACTCCTGCTTGGGTTTTCCTTCTTACGAGGGAACTTTCTGAAATTGTTCGTGTGTTTTGTGGCTTCAACCCTGGACTAGGAGGAAATATATGAACCTAGGAACCGAATTACCTCGCACGTAACAATAACGATAAATTTTGAAGGCAAGAGAGAGAGATATAGACGTTCTTAAAGACAGGATAACCAAGGAAAACACCAGAAAGAAAAGGGAGTGTCTGATCCGACAGAAGTCCTTCAAAGATCAAAGAGTAGAGTTGTTTGAGCTCTTCAAACTCAAAATGCCGGTTTGCGCTCTGTTTAGACGCCACCCGATTAAAACGAGTCACCTCAACGCCATTAATATTTTATGGGGCGTCTCTGCGAGAGTGCCGATTTTATTGACAGAACTAATCTTGCAGCCGCACGGGAGAGAGTTTCGCCAATTTATCCATTAATTTTTAACTTCTGAAAATAATAATCATCTAAAAAGTACAAATAATTACACGTCAAAATAATAAATATTATGATATCAGTGATACAATTAAGGATGTAATTGGTTTGGTTTAGTCTGTTTTTGAATAAAATTTAAGATCAAATTGATATGTATTGATTTTACATTTTTAAGAATCGATTTCGCTTTCCCTCTGCGCTCTCTCTCGGTTTGCCGAAAAAAAAAAGAACTCGGTCATAGATCCGGCGTGAGGGGTGGGAGCTTCGGCTCCCTTCCCCTCCCTTCCTCCTCCTCCTCCTCCTTCCCTTATCTTCTTTGTAGTTTTTATTTTGTGTTTTTGTATTTTTTCAGGAGAAATAAGTGTGAACCGCCGATCTAGGTCTTCCCGCCGCCACAAGCCAGCACGCGCCCCGCCATGGTGATGCCCTGCCGCCGATCTTAAAGACCACCGAATACGGCACCGAACGGAGCGGCGAGTAGCCCGCACGAGCGGCTCGAAGTTACGGCGTCGGTCGACGTGTGGCCTCCACGCACCACTCGGGAGCCCTCCGCCAACACCATGTGCGGCGTTTCTGGAGTCTGTGAGTCCGAGATCTCCAAGATCGACTGGCGGTTCCCCCCCAGAGTGGCGCGTGCACTGCACGCGCCACAGCAGCTCCTGTGTTCTGTTTTGTTGCAGTGTTTTTTCTTTGTAGTTTTCCTTGTGTAATGTAGTCTCTAGGATAAATAAAAATCCAAAAAATTAGTACCTTCGGATTTTGGTCCGAATGGAGTATTAGTCCACCCTCCGCGTTGACGGAGTTGTTGGGGTTTGGGATACCCTACCCTGCTTAGTCAGGGTATGGGGCTTTGTAATCTTTGTCATGGACAGAGAAGGTATTCTCTCTAAAGATTTAGGTCTTTAGAGATTTACTGTCTGGACTAGACCATGTCAGTCACGAAAGTATACTGGGGAGTTAGTAACGTTTGTAATTGATTTGTTTTTCAAATCAATTTTGTAAGTCCTCTCTTAATGAAGGTTGACACCTGTTTACTCAAAAAAAAAAAAAAAAAAATCGATTTCACGCCGGTTATTCCTCTAAACCAATACTTTTCGTTTTTTCGATTTCGATCCGATTTGATCCAATTTTTTAGTTTTAATATACTATGTATTATATTATATACTATAATATAGTGATATATTATAGTATATTATAATATATAGTGATATAATATTAATATAACTTTTAAGATAATAGATTATAATGATATAAGATTTTAAAATTTAAAATTATATTAATTAATAATTTATCATATAATACAAAACTATTTTATATATAATTATATATTATATACAAAAAATTATAATATATATATATATAAACCGGTCTATTTTAAAAAAAGAAAATCAGAACCGAATTGATTTTGACCAGATTTAAAAAAAATAAAATCGACTAATTTGATCCAATCCAATTCACTGGTTCATCGGCCTTTTTTTTTTACACCCCTAGATATAATAAAAATGGAGAAAGTGACGCTACTAGTATTGGATTAACTATTCTAATTGTCAAAGTTTGGCTAATTATATATTACTTTTTGGGTATTGGCTAGTCACTATAAATTTGAACTCCACGATGGATTAATCATTATACTTTTTATACTAATAAATATTATTATTTTTTAATTTTTATCTACTTTTTAATACAGTTTTTTTATTTATTTAAATATTTATTTATTTTTATTTTCAAAATCTCCAACAATCTATATCCTGTTGAGCAGCTATCATGGAAATAACAAAGAATATATATATATACACACACACACATATGACTTTGCTGCAATTCAAATCATATATGACTTGTGGGATATACTTACTATAGTTAATATTGTGGATGATTTTAATTTCACTAATTCAATATAAGTCAAATTTGAGCCACATTAGCTAAATTATGACTTCCATGGCACTGGCCAATGACAGTGCTTATTATTAACTAACCAAGCTATATTGAAATAATTTGAAAGCGGTGATCTTTGATTATTCATTTTTAAAAAAAAAAAAAAAAAAGCAAAGAGAGAACAATTTTTAAATAAGAAATAAATGAAAGTGTCTCGTGAACATTTTTTTATAGCAGCATCCTTTTTGAGTTTTGAGGCCTGAATTTTGATATTCAACCAACAAAATAACAAATTTAAAAAGATTAGCATAGCATGTAAAGTTTATCACTTCTTATTATCTATTTATTATTTTATAGTGTTTTATTTTATTTATTTTAAATATTTTTTTAACATCTTTAATTATTAAGACAAAATTAAAATACATATAATTTTATTAATATTTATTCTCTTAATTATTAAATAAAAAGAATAATAAAAAAATAAAGAAAGTAATAGATAAGTGATAGGTCATAGGAAGAAGTAAGGATGTTATTATTATTATTATTATTTTTTCCGGACAGGTCCAGTTTAGGTAAGTTTTTATATTAAGGATTGAGGCTACACTTTATTGATGGAGACTAAATGTGTCGTCAGATAATCTTGATTGATCTATTCTTAATTTATATAAATCTCCCAAATCTTGTTTAGTTAGGACTTGAGAGGGACAGCATTCTATACGTAGTCTGTCAAAATAATATTAACTATCAAGAATAATAGTTTATAGGTTTTTCAATTTTATCTAAATTTTAATAATTCTTTTAAAAAATATATCTATATGCAAGTTTGTTTATTTCTCCAATGAGTAAGGCCGTTATATCAACCTATTTAAAAATAAAATTAACTTTTATATATTTTATGCCGCCTTTAAAATCATGAATATGAAAAATTATACTTTCAAGCATAGTACACATTTAATAAATTGCTTATATGGTATAATTTGATTTGAATAATAAATTTTAAAATTTAAATATAATAAATTATATTTTATTATTTAAATGACATTGATGATATATTCTACACAACTTAAAAATAAAATATCTTCACTAATACCATGCTACCAAACCTCAAATTGCACAATTCTTCGAGGAATACGAATGCACATTTTTTAGAATAAAAGGATAGATCTATAGTTTTCTGACAACTTTTACGAGACATACGTGGCACAAACAGATTTTCAAGTTGTAAATTGTAATTGTTCGGAGGAAAATTGTGATTTTGTGAAAATCACCGTGAGTGATCCTCACATGTCGCCCACATCTGCGCTTGATCCTTGCATGCCACCCCTTACAACAGCTCTTTTCGCCACAAGCACCATATCACTGGGCTCACCATCACAAAATATTTTAGATCCAACATTTGTGGTTGAAAAGACACATGCGTTGTTGCCTTTACGTGCCGTTACAAATTTCGAAATCTACCGGAGTTAGTTTAAACTGTAATTCATCATTTTTTATATTTATCTTACTGCTTTCATTTTTTATTTTTTTAGTGTTAATTTAAAAAAAATAAATTCGCCTATCAAACTTTTGTCCGTAGAAGTTGACACCTCTACTTTTATAAAGGGTGAGGTTGAATTGTTTTTTGGACATAGTGAAAACCAGATCAATCATAAAAAAAAAAAAATATATTGACATAACTTCAAATGCATTATTTTAATTTATGATTTCCCTTAAAAAAAAAATTATTGGAATAATACTTTGGTTACAAAATTTACATCCCCCGAGTGGGTGTATTCACGTAAGTTTTAACCAGTACAGTACTCAAAACAACAAAAATATTGAAAAATGCAAAGAAAACGGAAAGTGAAAGGCGGAGCAAGGAGCAATCGAAGACAAGTAGCCAAGTAGACGGGTAGTAGAAAGAACTGACTCAAGTCAGTAAAGCCATCTCCTGCTCAACACCCCCAAATGCTCTCGGGCTCTTCTGCTGCTTTGCCTTTGATTCCACCCCGGTCGATCTCTGTCTTAAATTTTATTCCTGTCAAGTCCTCTCGATAAAGGTACGACACAATTGCTTGGTTTTTATGTCACTTTTTATGAATTTTGATCTGGAGTTTGATTGAATGGATGTTGTGTGCTGGTGTTAAGGCTTGGTTAGGTGTAGACGGAATAGTTTGATTTTCGGCAATTTACTTTATTTTTTCTTCCCCGTGGGGTTCGATAACGCATATTATTGTTGCTGCTATAATTGTTGTTGTTGTTATTATTATTATTGTTATTATTCTGTGTTTGCTGGGCCAATGAGTATTTCATGTGGTATTGGTACGTTGATCTTTTTCAAGCCTGTTTTTGGGTTAAATTATTGTTTTTTTTTGGATGTCTAATCATTTCATCTGCATTTCTGATAATTTTATTTGCATTATGCTAAAAGGCGTATGGTTTTGGTTGTCTGACATCCCAGATTTTAATGGGTCCCTTCAATTTCATTCGTTGATTTGGTGTCGCATGGGAATTTATGGTTTCTTTATTTTGTGCAGTACCTGATTAGCTTTTAATTTTGACTTCTAAGCGTAGAAATTGTCAAAGTAATACAAGGATAAATCTTAAGATTGAATTCACAGGGACAATGAAAATTTAGCAAACATTTCATTTTCGCAAGACAACATATTACCGTTTATAGTGACACGAAAGTTTAAAATGATAAGAAAAGAGTAAACTAAATGAGCTAGCTATGAACAAAAATAATAAGAAAAGAAAAATAAGTTTTAGAAATTAACCGCTAACAATATTAACACCTAAATGGGACTATATACTAAGGGAGCATGGAATGAATTATGAGAGAAATTGTCGGGAAGCTCAAACATAAGTAAAGCTAAAAATAAAAGTAAATATATTTTTCTAAAATTGTTAAGAATCAAGAGATTTAAAAAATATGTGCGGAAGTTGACTTAAACTTGTAAGAAGCAATTAAACAAACACTTGGGATGCAATTTTCGCCCACTAATTTGGTGAAGGATTTACTTCTCTTTTCATTTTCTCTCAACCATTTTCTCATTCCTAGAAATCACGGTCGGATAATATAGCAATAAACCACCATTTTAATTCTAACAAAACTACTTGACAAATTATATGAAAATCATAGAAAAGTGAAAGAAAAACATCAAAGTCATGTTACTTGTTCAAGTATCAATTGTGCCTTCACGTCTACAATTGATCTAAACCAAGAACAAAGAACTCTAATCTTTTCTAGATGCACATTGAAATATAATCCATCAAGTTAATCATTAAAAGCACTAATATATTGAAGAAAATCAAACCCCAAATAGTCATGAGTTACTCATTGAATCCCAAGTTAAAAATCTAGCTTATCATCTCTAGATTAACAAAATGCTCAAGAAGATTAAAATCCAACATCACTAATTACTGCACTAAACAAAAATTGCAAAATAAAAATACTGTAATCTAGAAATGTGCTGAAAACCCAAAAGCCGAAGAAGAAGAATAAGAACTGCGGAAAATAAAATGAAATAACAGTAAAAAGAACTGGAAAATAAAATGAAGAAGAAGAACCCGCCGCTGAACGAAAAAATTCCGAAAAAAAATAAACCGAAGAGAGCCCTGCGCACGGCAAAATATTTCTTTTTATACTCTGCGTTTTAGCCTCTCAGTACAGCGTTTTCATTCTTAGCCCTCTCAATTCATCTACAGCCCAAGTGAGGCCGCCCCTCTCCACTCAATCCCGTGTGTGTGAGTTCCTTTTTGGATGTTGCCTGGCCAGCTGGGTATTTCCAATAATATCCATGTGATTTTAACATCTTTCCCATAATACCCTGCAACATAAATAAGACATGAGTACAATTTTGGAGTATTAATTTTTGGTGTGAACTAACTGCAATACAACTTCTTTCAAGTGCAAAATATCAAAATTTCATATTGAGTCAAGAATTAGAAATTACTACATAATTAAATGCTCATTCACATTTTAGTTAAACAAATCACTCACTTTAGCAATTTAATCATGTAATTTTTGACATTTTATCAGTACCATATGTTTTCTTTTCAAGGTGCCACGCGTGTGTTTATTTGTTTTTGAATTTAGAGTATTAAATAGGTCTTAAATGATGTAGTGTTGAGATGATCCGTGGAAGAGACTTAAGGCACGAAAGAGATGGAATTTAAGCATGGAAGGACGATTTACTTGCATAAATTTCAGCACACCTTTTGTTTCTCGTAAGATTTCACTTTCGAATGCTCAATGCTGAAATTGCTTGGGTGTGGAACAATCTTGGTTTCAGGTTTTGTTTTGTGGATTGAGTTTGCAATTTCTGATGCTGAAAAGATAAGGAGACCTAGTAGTTTTCCTTCTCAGTTGGAAAATGTTGGAGGGTGTTACAAAGTTTGCTGGAATAATAGATCTTAACAAACATGACAACAACTTTTATGATTTGTCCCAAGTGTTTTACCAGAAACTTACCAACATGTCAGTTGATAGTTTTTGTAGTTTGCAAACAAGTAATGGTGGAGGGTCTGTTGCAATGTCTATAGATAACAGCAGCGTTGGATCCAATGATTCTCATACTCACATTTTGAACCACCAAGGCTTGCGGAGTCATGCTAAAGACAATTACTCTGTGCAAGAGTGTCAATCATCGAGGAAGAGTCACACATGCTCTAGGTGATGATGCACTAGCCCGAGCTTTAATGGACAGCAATTCCCCTACTGAGGGGCTTGAGAGTTTTGATGAGTGGACAATTGATTTAAGGAAGCTTAATATGGGTGAGGCTTTTGCACAAGGGGCTTTTGGAAAACCGTACAGAGGTACTTACAAAGGTGAAAATGTTGCCATCAAGATCTTGGAGAGGCCCAAAAATGATCCAGGAAAGGCTCAGGTGATGAAGCAACAATTTCAGCAGGAAGTGATGATGCTGGCTACACTTAAGCATCCAAATATAGTTCATTTTATCGGTGCATGCCGAAAGGTACATTGTGACAGAGTATGCAAAAGGGGGTTCAGTCCGGCAATTCCTAACAAAGCGCCAAAACCAATCAGTTCCATTGAAATTAGCTGTCAAACAAGCCTTGGATGTAGCAAGGGGGCTGGCATATGTTCATCGGCTTGGTTTGATTCACAGGACTTAAAATCTGACAACCTCTTGATTTTCACTGACAAATCAATAAAAATTGCTGACTTTGGGGTTGCTCGGATAGAAGTGCAGACTGAAGGAATGACTCCAGAGACGGGGACTTACCGCTGGATGGGTCCGGAAGACTTTTGACTCTATGGCTTCTAAGATTCCTTTTCCTTATTGGTCTGATTTCATTTTTTTTTTTTTGGAAGCCAATTTTATGATTCATTGTTTGTCCCCTAGTAATCTTTTCTGGATGTCTTTGGCTTTCTTGTACAAGATTGTTCTTTGTCGATATTGTTTTGATATTCAAGTGGCTCAGTTGGTGAGGTGCTTTCTTTGCATGCAACAGGTATGGGGTTCAGAAAAAAATTATTAACCTTTTTATCAGAAGAGAAAAAAATGTTTCCCTGCCCATTTAATGCTTTGGTTTGCCAGTCAAAGTTGTTTTTAACGCATTGTGAATTAGAAATCAAGTTTTATCCAACATTTAATGTGATGAAGTTCAGTCCATTAAAGTACTCAACTTTTTTTTTCTTTTGATAAGTAAAAATTTATTATTATCAGTAGGTGTAGCCAAGTATACTGGATGTATTGAAGTACTCAACTTCATAACTAAAGTTTTACAAAATGTGATACGAATACTCCACGCACTTGAGTTGTGCCTTTTGCGCTTATTAATAAAGAATATTATTTAAAAAAAAAAAAAACGTGATATGAAGTTTTATATTTTTTTCTCTCTTTACTTATCATAAAAAGTTTTATAAATTTTTTTTAAAAGATAAGTTAATCTTATCATACTTAGGTCATGGCATCATGCTATTGTACTTGAGAGAGGATAAACAGCAAATATTGACGTGCAAAGGAATTTTGAGCGACAACAAATAAATGCATAAAAAACTAATCCTAATGTACTTCTGATTAGTGCTGCATTGTAAATTAGGGACAACTTTCTTTCGAGTTCAGAAACTTTACTTGCAAGAATTGGTATGCTGTGGCCGCTCCTCTTAAGATCGTTAAAATAGAGTAACGATGTACTTAGAACTCTTTTACAACGTTGAGGGCAATTATGTAAAATTGAAATATTCAAATCAAGAAAAAGTTCACGTTTTTAATGAGGTGGCACCAATGGCATCACATTGGTTCGTTGTAGAAGAGTTGGAGGTCTATAATTTTTCTTTTAAAAAAATAACAAAACTTACTAAACAAAATTGCTTTGCGATGGATGTTGCTAACAACCAAAAGATCAGTCTGATTCGACTTAACCCTAATCAAAGAAGCTTTATATGGAATTTGAACCAGATGGGGTTATCTACGTGAAGTTCTGTTGGTGTATATCCATTATAGAGTATCAAATTTGTTTTTGATTATGGGCCATAAATTTTCTATTCATCTCGACGGATATTGGAGATTGAATTATATCAGGTTTTGTCTGATCTGCTTTTAAGTCAGTCAGATGGGGTTGTCACTGATAAATGTTTCTAAATATGTATTGGTTGGTGGATTGGTGTACATTTTCTGTTCTTCTTGTTTTACCCAGCTCCAAAGTCATATTTCTGTCCCATGTAATCATGGAACCCAACTCCGTATTAGTCTGGTGACATTGTTGGATTGAACATTTTGGGGATTGATGGGTTTCTATTTACGGAAATTTACATCATATGCTTACTTTCATTGGAATTAATTGGATATTACTAATGATTTTCATCTGTGGAACTTTATGCATAGAATTGATCTTCCTTTCATTTATTTTTACTCTTCCAGCCATTCCCTGTTTCTTATTCTTTCCTGTCTCATAAATAAGTCAAATGGACCTTCATTTGTAATTAACTTGTGCTGATGATCAACTTACTCTAGTTTCTGCAGTTTTATGGAACATCCTAACAATGTTGCTTTGATGGATGGTCTGCCATTTCTTGTTCAGAAAACCTACTCGTCCAAAAAAAAAAAAAAACTCTTGTTCAGAAAATGACCCCTCAGCTAATGCTTTCTTGGTTTTCTTTATATATTGAAACTGAACTTTGCACTTTGGGGGACTCGAGTGCATTATTTTCTTATCTGGCAATGTAGGGAGATGATCCAGCACAAGGCCATACACTCAACAAGTAGATGTCTATAGTTTTGGGATAGTTCTCTGGGAATTAGTTACAGGAATGCTTCCGTTCCAGAACATTACAGCAGTGCAGGCAGCATTTGCAGTCGTTAACAAGGGTGTTGGTCCATTTTTTCCTAACGACTGCTTACCCGTTCTCAACGAGATCATGACCCGATGCTGGGATGCCAATCCTGATATCAGGCCTCCCTTCACAGAAGTTATCAGAATGCAGAGACAGAAATAATTACAACTGTCCGCAAGACCCGTTTCAGATGTTGCGTGACCCAATCAATGACAGTGGACTAACTAATCCCAGAAAAATATTGAATGAGAAAGAGTCATGAGAGTGTATGGTGCAAAGAATAATTGGAAAAGAAGAAAAAGAGTCCAAAGAAAAAAATGGGTTTTTTTTTCTGGGGGGAGGTTGGTTCCATTCTAGCCTCTTATATGTTTAATTTCGTGCTTCTGATGGTAAAGGGGAAAGATATGTTTAGACATCTGGTTTTGGTGTTTCTATACGAATAGATGATCCCTGTTGATGAATCAGGAGTAGGTCATGAGATTCATTTTTCATAAAGGAAAAGAAAAAGGTGAAAAACGAGGATGACAAGAAAATGATGGCCACGCCGAGGCGTTATGGCATTTTGCAATTTGGTAGAAGTCCAGCCAGAACTTTCTAAATAAGGGAACGAATGCGTCTATGGCCTACCTAGTAGTACCTACGACCCCAGTACCTGCAATCCCATACGTTTTTATTGCCCATTTTATGATGCACGTGTTGACACTTTGAGTCGTGCATAAAATATGATTAGAAAACTCCTTACAATTAGGGTAGGGTTAGCATACATTATTAATGTGACTTACAGGGATGTCTGCAAACAATCCATAATTAGGGGTCTAACAAAAAATCGAGAAGCTGACCGGTTTTGTCTGGTTTAATGACTGGTTCGATCAATTTTAAAATTAATATAATAGAAAATTTTAATCTTATTATTTATACTTCTTTCATATAAACTTATTATTAAATATGAATATTAATATTTAATTACTAACATATTATTATTTATCTTTACATATTAAGTCATATACTCATATATATATATATATAATGTGGTATAAGTATAGCGCACATATATATATATATATATATATATATATTTTTTTGATAACTAAGTTTTTATGAAGTGACTTAAATATTAAGTTACATGCTACCTTACATACTTAAATATTGATAAGTAATATATTTATATATATATATATTGTAGCGACTTTGTGCATACATATAATATTTATTAAACCTATCATATATAGATATAACACATATTAGTATATTATATATGACATATTAATTAGATAATATACATATGTCTTGAACTGAAAATAATGTTTTTGGCTTTAAAATTCATATTTAGGCTAAAAAAATTATTAATTTGGGTTAGAAAATCATCTAACCTAATAAAAAAGGTCAAAATAAGCCGAATTGAAAAATAAAAAATTGAAAAATTTCAATTCCCTAGATTAATTGGCCAATCCTGATTCTTAGACTTTTAAAGCTTACTTAAATTATTTTATTACTATTTATAAAATTATTAAACACTTAAAAATATCCAAATACTATTATAAATATTTTACATAAAATATTATTTATATCTATAATAATATTAAATAAATCATAATATCTTATAATTATTTTATATAATCCTAATCATGTTTTAAATAGGATAAAGAAGTTATTTTTTAATAAGATTAAGATTTAAGATTATTGCATTATTATTTAATATTTTATTATTATTTGTATTACTATTCACTATTATTTAATATTTTATCATATTTTTCTACTTATGTCGTCTGCTCTGCTTGAATCCCTTAAAAACTGTTAGCAAATAAAGCCAAAAATGAGAAGAAAATCTGGTCCCCCATAAGTAATTTGCTTGGGGCAGCTGATATCTCATTCCATTTGTTCCGTGAAATTGGTTGTTCTTATTGCAGGTATTGTATAAAGGACTTACTGATAGGAAGTAGGGTGATAATGGAGTGTGCAGTTGTGGGCAAGTTTTTTTCCCCATTCTTTTCAAGTTCTAGGAGCGTAGTGGTGGAAAAGAGGAAGCTGCCGAGTCTCCACAAGAAAATTAAATTCTGCTCCTCCAAATTTAAGATGAAAGCTATTCAGGCTGAGACCCATCTCTCACAAGAGGCAGAGGTACTTGTAAATCTCCGCTATTTTTGCTCTACGTAATTGATGCAAAGCTAGGCTTGTCTTTTTAGCCTCGGTTTTGATGGTAAGATATTTTAGATAAAAGTTAAAAGATGAATAAGATATTGTTAGAATATTATTTTTTGATATTATTATTGTTTTGAAATTTGAAATAATTGAATTGAAATTTGAAAAAATTGAATTGTTTATTATATTTTATGTGAAAATTTGAAAAAATTGTAATGATAAGATAAGATGAATTGAGATGATTTCTTAATACAAACGAGGCCTCAGTTAAAGTGCTCGTATGAGCATTAGCATTGGTTTAGGCAAAATTTTAGCCAGTTTGGTTATTATGCCAATTTTTTGATTTTGGCTAACATTCAGAATTTGAATTCCACGTTGGATTAGCAATCTCATTTTCTATAATAATATAATATTTTTATTATTTTATTATTTTTTATTTTTTATCTACTTTTTAAAAAAATTAAATACTTTTTTAGTTTTTAATTTCATAATTTCTAACAATCTATACATCAAAATACATAAAACTCATCTATGAACCTAAATCAATTTCATGCTCATATCTAACAACCTAGAAATCAAAATATGTAAAAACTATGTTCAATTGAAACACCTATTTGATATACAAGAAAAAGGAGATACATCTTTGGCTGTTTTCAATTGTAATGCACTTTCATACCTCACAAAACTCACAGTCATGCCTTCTAGCTTCCAGTGTGGCAGTAGTAAGTCTCTTCTATCACCCACCACACATGCAATTGAATATCATATGCAAGAACCTATTCGATAAAAAAAAAAGTCTTGTATAAATTGAAGGTCAATCGCCTAAAAACCAAGAATCCTGATTCAAGCAAACATACAACATATTGCATGTAGTTCAATAGTCAATTTCTATTCTACACAACTGACTGATTTGGTGGGAGAAGGTTACAGTTCACCGGCCCGAAACAACATCCATAGCTAAGGTGTACAAAATGTTTGGAAATATCAAAGAGACTAATCTTTTTGTTTTTGATAGGTAATCAAAAATAATATATTTAAAGAAATAGACATAGTCCAGGTACACAGGAAGTATACATGAAAACACGCCTAGCTAGCGGGTACAATAGAAAGAAGAAGATCATGGACACTACGTCCGTTACAAACTAAAGCCCCCGCCCATAAGAACAATGTCTTAAAGAAGAAAACTTTAAGCTCTTCCCTTGTTCTCTCTTGATTATTAAAACATCTAGCATTTCTCTCCCTCCAAATGCACCAACACATACATATTGGTACCAATCTCCAGATTGGCGCTACCTGAGAATCTCCGTGTAGTCCTGACCAGCTTGCGAGGAAATCCACCAATCTCCAAGGCATAACCAAAGACAATCCGACTCTAGAGAAGAAATCATCCCATACAGCCTTAGCCACCTCACAGTGTAAAAGCAGATGATCAACAGACTCTCCATGCTTCTTACACATACAACACCAATCTAGGACAATGACCTGCCATTTCCTCAAATTATCTATAGTGAGGATCTTGTCCAAAGACGTTATCCAGACAAAGAAAGTTGCTTTTGAAGGAGCTTTCGTCTTCTATATGCTCTTCCACGGGAATATAGACAAACCAGAGTTCGTGAGCTTTTGATAAAAAGAACTGACCGAGAAGATACCTTTCTTAGAATGATTTCAATGCAACTTGTTTCCAAAGCCCTCTGGAATTCTTGCGGAATATAAAGCCGCAAAGAATTTCGTAAAAGACTCCAATTCCCAATCACGGGCTGCCCTAATGAATTCAATATTCCATTGGGGGGTGCCATTTGCTGAAGAATAAGGGCAGGTTTGGTAATCAAAACAAAACACAAAATTCTTATATCATCATTACACCTTTTTTAAATCTCCATATAAAATATAATAAATAATTCAACTTTTTCAAATTCCAATACATCTTTTTCAAATCCCAAAACAATAATAATATTAAAACATAATATTTTAAATTTCAAAACAAAACACAAAATTCTCATCTCACCCCCAAACCTGCCCTAAATGTGGGCAATCGATGCCTCCTTTACTCTAGCAAGCACAAAGATGGCAGGAAATGTATCTCGTAGACAATGGTTACCACACCATATGTCAAACCAAAAACAGACACGTGAACCATTGCCTACAATAAAATGTTCATGTTCTCGGAAGGTCCCTCAAAAACTCCTGATGTTTTTCCACAAACCCACTCCATAAGTGCCTCGTACCTCATTCGAGCACCATCCTCTCCAAGCTTCCCCAAATAGAGAATCTATAACCGCCCTCCAAAAGGTCTCCTTTTCATTTTGGTACCTCCACAACCACTTACCCAAAATAGCTTGATTGAATTTCAGCAAGTGGCGAATCTCTAAACCTCCCCTAGAAATTGGGGTAGAAACTATAGACTAATTAACCAGGTGGAATTTGAACTCTTTCCCCAATCCACTCCATAAGAAATTCCTTTGTAGCTTCTCAATATGGTTAGCCATCTTTGTGGGAAGCAGGAACAAAGACAAGAAATATGTGGGTAAGTTAGAAATAGTGCTTTTAATCAAAGTCAACCTACCACCTTTCTATAAGTAAAGCCTCTTCCAAGCAACCAATTTGCGCTCCACCCTTTCGACTACATCATTCCAAATCCTTTCAGATTTAAAAGAGGCACCCAACGGTAAACCAAGATACTTCATAGGTAGCAAAGATATCTTGCATCCCAAGGTAGTAGTGAAAATCTCCATATCGGGGGCAGCCCCCACTGGCACTATTTCTGACTTAACGAGGTTAATACTTAATCCAGACACAACAACAAAACAAAGGAGTAGCGCCCTCAAGTCTTGAACTTGACCGAGGTGTGCACCAAAAAAGTAAGCGTGTCATTAGAAAATAACAAGTGAGAAATGTTAAGAACGTCATTCCCCACCGAAAAACCATGGAGTAACCCACCATACACCATCCCCTCAATCATCTTGTTGAGAGCTTCCATGACAAATAAAAAAAGTAGAGGAGAGAGGGGATCTCCCTGTCTCAGGCCACGGTAGGAGTTGAAGAAACTCACCGGAGAGCCATTTACCAAGATGGAGAAACGAGCTGAAGAGATACAAAATTCTACCTATTTCTGCCATTTGCCCCCAAAACCACATCTTTCAAGCAAATAAAGAAGGAACTTCCAGTTGACATGATCATAAGCTTTCTCCATGTCTAACTTGCAAAGTAGCCCAGGCTCTCTAGACTTAAGTCGACCATCCAATACTTCATTTGCGATAAGAACCGAGTCAAGGATTTGTCTACCTTTGACAAATGCATTTTGTGGCTTTGAGATTAGTTTTAACTTTTTCCACCACCGAGCTTAGTCTATTTGCTAGCACTTTAGATAAAATCGTGTAAATCTCGTTAACAAGACTAATGGGGCTATAGTCCCTCACATCCCTAGACCCCACCTTTTTAGGAATGAAGGCTAAAAATGTGGCATTGAAGCTCTTTTCAAATCTAGCATTAACACGAAATTCAAGAAAGACTTGCATAATGTCTTCCTTAACCACCTTCCAACAAGTTTGAAAGAAACCCAGGGTAAACCCATCCGGATCGGGAGCCTTATTACTTGCCATACCTCTGATAACATTGCCCACTTCCTCTTCTGTAAATGGCCTTTCTAACCACCCTGCACTGTGCTGGTCTAATGTGGAAAAAGACAAACCATCCACTTTCAATCTCCAATTATGCTCTTCTGATAATAAATGTTGATAGTATTGTTCAATGTGGTTTTTGATAACCATCTGATCCGAAGAAGCTGCCCCATCTACCATCAACGTATCAATAGTATTGTTCCTCCTATGAGAGTTAGCCATCCTATGGAAGAATTTCGTGCATTTGTCCCCCTCCTTAAGCCAGAGTACCATTGATTTCTGTCTCCATGAAATCTCCTCCATCAAAGTAACCCTTTCAAGATCAGCAATTACCTGGTTCTTTCGGATTTTATCAGGTTTAGAAAGGGATCTGGCCTCCTCCTCACCTTCTAGGCCTTGTAATTCCTCCATAAGAGAGCGCTTCTACTAAGACACGTTGTCAAAAACTTGTTCATTCCACTGCTTCAGGTCTTATTTCAGCGCTTTTAGCTTTTTAGCCATAATGAAACTCAGAGAGCCTTGGAAACTATAGGAAGTCCACCAATGACTGACCCTATCTACAAAACCGTTAGTTTTAAGCCACATATGTTCAAATTTAAAATACCTTCTGCCTCCATGGATGTCTCCACAATCTAAAATGATGGGGAAGTGATCAGAACATAAACGGGGTAATCTTCTTTGAGCCACATCCGGGAAGTGTGACTCCCAATCGAGTGTTAGCAAAAATCTGTCGATCCTCGACCATGATGGGCAATCACCGTTGTTGGACCAGGTAAAAGTGCCTCTTGATAGTGGAATGTCCATGAGCTCCTGTTCTGAAATGAGATTAGAGAAATCTCTTATAGTTGGAGTGATGCAAGAAGTTCCCAACCTTTCGCTTGGAAAGCGAGAAGTATTAAAGTCCCCCCTGTGCAAGTCAGTATCTCTCACCAACTAATAACTCCCGCTAGTTCTTCCTACAAAAATCTTCTCTCTGAATCAATATTTGGGCCATAAATCCCAGTAAAAGCCCACTTGAAGCCGTCTTTTAAATTAACAAAAGAGCATGACACCGAGAATTCACCCACACATTCCTCCACCCTTTCCACCACCCTTGTGTCAAACATAATTAGAACTCCCCCGGCCGCATCATTTGATAGTAGATAAGATCACCCAATATGTTGTCCTCTCCATAAGCTGCGAACAACTTGTCTTGTAATAACTTCCAACTTACTCTCTTATAAGCATATGATGTCCCATTTCCACTAGCGAAATAAATTTCTAACTTGGAGCCGCTTATTAGGATCATGCAGCCCCCTCACATTCCATGAAATTATTTTTGGCTTCATGGGACTACCATCTTATCCCTCCCCCTTACTACGCTCCCGAGTGGAGCTCTTCTTACCTCCATCCTCTTTCATTGTCCAATCTAGCCTTTTGAGTTCTCTTTCCCTTTTTTTGGCTGAGTCCAAGGATTGATTGGACTTGGCTTGGGCATTCATGGCCTCTACAGCTGTAAGTAAGGGCCATAAATTCAGCTTCAAAATCCCCATAAGAAATTCCTACCAAGTGCTTAATGTCCATCGCTCTCCGGATAACCCAATCTGACACATTGGGATGAAAGGAATAGAGAGGAGTAAGTTCATCCTCCCCATCCCTGTTAGCCGTAAACAGAACCAAAGAGCCAGTATTTCCGAAAACACCAGGCTCTTCTATCACCTGATCCGACGCATGGGCTACTTCCTTCGCAGCCAAGGGAACTGAAAACAGCCCAGAAGGAGTCGTCAGCTCTGTCTGTGCCCCTGCTAGGCCCGAAAGTTCAACTACATCCCTAGTCGACTCCAACAAATAACCTTGTGACAACACCGGTGGAGTCTTCACCACCAAAGGGTTGGGAGCGAGGTCTGTACCCACACAACAGGTGGCGGCTCATCCAAGAGCTCCCCATGCTCCCACGAAGCTTGCGCAGGAAGTTGAAGCACGGTCATCGAAGGTTCCGGCGTAGGTTCATCGAAAGTTGCCGTTTCTGTGGTTGCCAGCGTATGATTCGCCGAAGCGAGGGAAGCCGTTGGGTTCTGTGAAGATTTCGGCGAGACCAAGCAGTTCACGACAGTACTTAGAATCGGTTCCTCAGCACTAAAACCAACCGACACCAACTTAGGCATCCCAGACCTTGCCGGTGAACCCACCGCCGCCTCCGTCAAACTCACCACCACCGGCGAGGAACCCTGACTCACCACTAGCAGTTGCGACGACGCTGGGCTTTCTCTGTGGGCCTCCCTGCGTTTCCACGCAGGCTTCGAGCCCTGAGCAACGGGCTTTGCCAACGCTTTGGGCTGCTGGATAATTGGGAGATTGGCCCGCGATTGAAGCCCACTAGAAGCAATGCCCTTTCCCTTAAACCCGAACTCATAAACGGGCCCATTATCAAAGCATTCACCCTGGCCCACCACGATAAGCTTCTCCATCTGAAGACCCTCCTCAATGCCGCGTTATAGTACACCCATTTTAAGAATTAAACCACCCACTTGCTTCTCCATCTCTGCCAAAGCCAGCAACACAGTTTCCAAATTTGGCCCCGACAAAGGCCTGCGTAAACTTGCTTCTTCACAGGGCCGCCGTCTTCACTAGAGGACCTGACCCCTCTGTAGGTTTTGGAGCTTGAGACAGAGCCTCCATGTACGAAGAGAAAACTTCTTGCCTCTGCGGTAGCGGAGGAGGCAGTGACCGTGGGTGGTTCCCTCTGTTATCCCTTCCCAAAACAGAGGAAGTTGCAGTAGCAGCTATTTCCTTCAACAGCTTACCGAAGTTCCTCCAACCAGCACCTTTCCTCCCTTTCGGTATCACTAGTAAGCCACGCCGTTTCTCTTGACCAAACTCCAATAAGGAGAAGAAGCTCCCATAAGAGTTGCACTGTCTTTGAATCACCAACACCTGAGAGCCATTTCTGCGTGACCAGATGAAAACTGAGGGGCCCTCAGAAACTATTCCTTCCTCCACCATACCAGCCAGCCACCCCAACGAATCTTGGTCAATGAAGATGTGATTCACAGCGCGGCAGCTGCTCTCAGTGATTCTCCACCACCTTGCATTCGTCTTCATGAACTCAAAGCATTTTTTATCAATAATAACATTCCTACTCGATCCCATCACAATACAACTACTCATAAAAACCTCTAAAAGCTAAGCTAACAAACACTGGTCTCAACCAGCGAAAACAGAAAACCAATGGAAAAACACAGCATTTTCCCTCGAGTGTACGGAGAGAAAAAAATAAGGAGAGAAAAAACCAATGGGTGAAAACATTAAAAGAGACTAATCCTTCTGAACTAGAATTCTTCTCATGTCCACCCAGCTATATATTGATCCAATCTAGACAAATGACTCTATATCCCTCACCAATAAAAAAATTCAGAGAAAGTAATAAAAGAACTCTACTTATTTGGGCAAGAAGTTGAGGAAGATCACTCTACATACAAGGAAAAAAGGTAATCAAAGAACAATGAATCAGCCACCACAGATTCAAATTTGCCATCAATGCTTCGATTCCTCAATTTTCCAATATGGAAACAACGGCCTAAAGAACTGATAAAATACATGCCAGTTCACCAACTCCCCCAAAACAAATGAAGAAACTTGTAGACCCAGTTTGCCAACTCCCCCAAAACAAAAATCGCTCCAACCCAAAACTTTAAAAACAAAAGAACTGATAAAATACATGCCACACTATCTCTCTATAAACAAACTTGCATCAGGATTTTACATTTCCAATCAACAAAACCCATCAGATGAAATTCAATAACAAAATCATCCTCAGTTCCTCATCGATCCTTTCCAAAGATGACAAACATCCAAAGCTACCCCTTTCCATTAAAAGGCCTCGTTTGGATTCAAAGATGAGTTGAGATGGTTTTAGATGAGTTGAATAAAATATTATTAGAATATTATTTTTTAATATTATTATTGTTTTGAGATTTGAAAAAGTTAAATTATTTATTATATTTTGTGTAGGAATTTGGGAAAGTTGTAATTTGGGAAAGTTGTAATGATGAGATAAGATGAGTTGAGGTGAGTTTCCAATCCAAACCGGGGCTAAATCTGAAAATAGACCATGCCAAAGAAACTTTGAAAGATTGGGGGAAAAATTGTCACTTACTGTCTGATGTGAAAAAATGGTTCCTTTCTTTGTTTCTTCAGTTTTGCCTCTTTTGTTTCCATGGAGAGTAGTACACTTATAAAAGAAATGGAGAGAGAAAAGGTGAGAAATGAAATGGGGAGAGAAAAAACAATAAAAAATAATATGACTGAGCTACAGTGGTTCAACATATTTGTTGAACCACTGTAGCTCAAAGTCTGGATGACCTAGTAATGCCTAAGCTAATGCATGCCACATTTATGTCATTTTAACCATTTTATGGGTTGCACTGGCATATGGCTAAGCCAATGCCAGTGCTCTGAGTTGACAAGGAGTCCGTATGATTTGCGTGCACTGTAGAAAGATTAATAGTATTATTCTCCTTCTAATTGCAGTTGCAGGCTGAAAAACGAGGAAGTTCAACTGGTGTTGGTGTTGGAGAACTTATCTGGCCTTCTCCTAGTGATGGAACCCCCTTTTGGAAAAAGGACTTCCCTTCTTCGGGTGTTAGCCCCGAAGCTCCTGCTGACGTAAAGGATTCTGATCCCAAGCACATCATTCATGTTACAGCTGAAATGGCACCAATAGCAAAAGTTGGTGGCCTTGGTGATGTTGTGACTGGACTTGCTCGTGCATGTCTGTCACGTGGACATACAGTGGATATAATGCTCCCTTTCTACGAATGTATTCAGAAGCAGCATGTCAAAGACTTGACAGTAATCACCAAATATAACTCTTATCATGATGGAAACTGGGTCCCAACTAATGCATATCGTGGGGTAGTTTCCGGGATCCCAGTAATATTTATTGAACCATCCAACCAGTTTTTTAAGGGGCAGTATGTATATGGGGGTTCATTCAATGAGCTGGAGGCATATTTGTTCTTTAGTCGTGCTTGTCTTGAATGGATGCAGGTTTGTGGATCCACATATTTGGTAGTTGGTATATCTTTCAATTTTTTGCATTCCAATTTTCGTTAGCTGAAAGTTGGTCGGATGACGTATAAACAAGATAGGGATCAGTATATTTCATTTTGCTACTTGTAGACATCACATAAAAATCTAAAAGCTGCTTGAACTATTAAAAATGTAAATGAGTTGGACATTGAGTTTTTCTTGTCCAGTTTTAATAACTGGCTCAATGCTATGATTGAGATGAAAATTACTCGATCTTTTACCCATGTAGCTTTAAAAATGTACTGTCATGGAGGACTTGGTTAAGTTGCTTGAATAATACATGATAGCAGGTGACTTCAACACAACCCGATATCATTCATGTCCATGAATGGCAGACAGGAGCTTTACCGCTGCTTTATTGGGATATTTACCATCATCTCTCACTCAAGGTATTTATTTTTGTTATTGTTTCTACACAGTGTTTTCTACTTCAAGTTTTGTGACAGATAATGTCGTTATAGAGTTATACTTATACCTCTTTTGTATATGTGATGGTAATATCTATGTATTTACTTGATAGAAGCCAAGAATAGTGTTGACAATCCACAACATGGAACATTATGGGGAGTGTAGGTAAGCTTCGCTTTTTGTTATTCTCTTTTAATTCTCTTACTCATCAGCTCTCTTCAACTTCCGCCATTTTCCACTTAGTGCTCTCACGATTTGCAATTGCTTGGTTCATCCCTCAACTACAGTCATCTGTGATATTTCCCTAGTTTGCATATGGTTTTGAGAATTCATGGTCTTCCAAAGAGAGCAGTTTTGCTAAACTGTCCTACTTTCCTTTCCCTTCTTCTTTAGAGATACTACGGACTACATACAGGAATGGATGTCTGCTGGGATATGGACACGTGTGTCGGACACCACACTCTATCAAGTATTTATACATGGCCGCATTTGTAAACACACATTTTTTTTTTTTTTTAGGTAAACGATTATATTATATTAATGAGAATAGGCTTAGCACAGGTACACAGGGGTATACAAGAGTTAAACACACATGAAGAATAGTAATACTATATATGTGATAAATCAATCCTGCATAACCTGCATTCCCACCTAAAAATTTACTTGCCCAAATAAAAAATCTACATGTATACTTGCCAAAGCTATTCTACTGCAGCGTGCAGCAGTAAAGGGTCAAGAAGGATGAGATGGAGGTGTACTTACATCATGAACTTTGATCAAAATGGAAAATAACTGTTAGAGCACTGCATATTGTGACAGAATGTCTTACATTCTATTAAGCTCAAGCATCTTCCCCTGCACATTTTTTAATGAATGTGAATTTTTCCATAGGCATTTGATTATTCCCAAGTACAAATGTTTTACATATGGAGTGAGAATCTCCACGATTCATTTTATTTTATTTGGTTATTGACATGTTTTACTCCTGTTCAACTAGACTGGAAATACAATGAGGTTCTTTTGAAGATCTTTGAAATTTTTTCTTTTCTACTTTGAGTTTGTGGGCTAAGATCTTTGTAAGGAATGATGATAATGTACTGAATCTGTTTCTGTCTTAGTTTTCCTGCTTTCTAGAGTGTAGTAGGTATTTCCTTTGTATACATCTTGTGTATTTGGGTTGTAACTATTCTTGTTAATAAAATTCTTATTAATTATAAAAAAAAAATGATAGTGGAGAAGAAAACATTAAACTTTATTAGCATGTCATACAGAAATATACTTTAGTGCATTTGAAACAGATATACTTATGTGGTAAGTTACACTCCGAAAGGAATCCCCCAAAAAAGTCTCGGATAGTATACATATTTGAAACACAAGAGTCTATTAATAGGGGTGATGAATAAATTATTTTTTCGTGTTACTTTTCCTTGTTTGTTTCAGGGTGTTTGGTCAATGGTAGGAGGCCAAGTACGGCAGTGAATTTTCAAGAAATGCCTAGGATTCAAATAGCTGGCTTATTTCAAGCATAAAAAGCTATATATCAGTAGTGAATTCATAATTGTTAATAGTTTTTCTTCATTTTCCCCATTTTTTGGTTGATTCACACATGTATACAAGTTAAAAAACGTAATGAGATTGGTGATATTACCCAGTTGCAGATATCTGTGACATGAATTATAAAAAACTAGTGTTGAGACGATCTGTCACAACCTCTTATAGACATGGCTGTGTTCACCTTGGCAGCAAAGAGCAACTCAGCAAGAGCGGTCTTGAAGGATCTGTATATGCATCCATCGACAAGGTGTCTTCTCTGTGTTCCAGAACTTTGATTACTTTCCATTTATACTTTTATTACAATATATGTTAGGATTTAATTAAAGAATTTTTGAAAATTATGTTCTTTTGTCCTAAAACTATAAAATAAAAAAGTAAAAATTACATTTAACCCCTCAAACTACTAATTTTGCAAAATGACCACTTAGTTTGCACAGACAGTTCTAGTAGCTCTTTACAATGGTTTGTTCATTCTCTTTGAGCTGCTCCGGATTGGGAAATTGGTGCTATCTCTGATCTTTGCAGCTTGCTGTATGCCATGAGTAGTGGTAATGTTGAGATGAACAAAATGCTTTGGATTCATTCTAGGAATAAGAAGCTCACTGTTTGGTCCTTGTACAAGGTTATGTCTTGCTAGAACCATAATCATTTTTTGTGGAAGGGCATATGGAGAAGTAAGGTGCCTTCCAAGGTTGCTTTCTTTTGTTGGACTGTTGGGAAAATCCCAACTACAGATAACTTGAGCAACTAGCAAGCATGGGCTTATTGTAATGGATTGGTGTTACATGTGCAAAAAATGTAGTAAATCTGTGGATAATCTAATACTTGTGAGGTAGCAAGGGTGTTATGGGATGAAATTCTTAGCAGGACCGTACTTGTGTGGGTGATGCCTCGGAGGGCAATGGATCTTTTTACTTGTTGGAGAGGCCTTCAAGGTGACTCCGAAATTACTGCAGTGTGGAATATGATTCTTTTATGTCTCATGTGGTGCATTTGGCTCAAAAGGAACAGCTGGAGGTTTGAAGACCAGGAACACTCTTTGGATGAACTTAGATGTCTCTTTTTCCACACAATATTTCTATAGGTTTTGGCTATTGTCTACCATGGAGCTAGTTTGCATGACTTTCTTGCATCCATTTCTAGCTCCCAAATTATAACTAAATGTTCTCATTTGTATACTTTTGGTGCACTTGGGCTACACCCGTCTACTTGATTTAATAAAATTTTATTTGTACTTTGTTCACATGATGCTTTATTGAGTAAGTTTATCTTAATGTGGATAACTGTGTAGGCATGTATGTTTGTGTGTGTATATTTGTATGTGGGATGCGTAATTCATGCTAAAGAGGCAGTATTTTCTTAATTAGTTAGAAAGTTCTTTTAGCCATATACCTGCAACCTATAGGAGAAATTTGCTTTCATTGCGAAACCCTTTACGAACTTGAAAGTTTTTTAGAAGGAAAAAACTGATACTTTCTTAATAATTAATAGGAGTTACATGAAGTATTTATATCCAAAGTAGTTCCCACAGAAATCTATCCTAATCTACCAGATTACACAAAAATAGGAAATGCAAAAAAATAGGAACAACTTACAGACTCCCCTAACAAACTTATTCAAATCTTAATTTGAATTTATTAGAAACAGAAACTAATTATCTTAATCTTCGACACTCCCCCTTAAGTTGGTGCATAGATGCCCAACTTGCTGATGAGAAACTCAAAGCTTGATCTGATCAATCCTTTTGTAAGAATGTCAACTATTTGTTGTGTCATTGGAGCAAACG